>NW_027185735.1:7335159-7356553 GCF_028583685.1 Petaurus breviceps papuanus
GGGGGGGGGGGGGTTCTGGACAATGGCTTCCCATAATCCAGATCAAATCACAGAACACTTCTCAAAGTGAGCCCCCAAAACAAAGCTACACATCAGGGCTTATATAGCCTTCTCCTGGCTCAGAGAATGTAACAACCTTTTGGATCCACTGGCCAATCAAAAAGTATCAACTGAAAAACAAGCCTCCCACCCCAGGCTCCAGGTGCACTTTAGCCTAGGGGCAGGGAAGATCTTTAAAATTTATGTTCCCATTACAGGGAGTCATTGAGAAGGGATTTAACTGAGGCAGGAAGGAGTCTGAAGAGAAGAGGGGGAGGGGTCCCAACAAATACCAACTCACCAAATCAGCAAAAGCCTGTCTGAGTGGTAGCCGAGGGGCATAGAGGCAGAAATTTGAAGTGGCCAGACCACCCATTCTCCACAGATCATTCTGTAAGACTCAGCATAACTCAGGGGAAAAACTGAGACTCCTGGCCTTGAGCTCAATCTAGACACCCAGACACTATAGCACACAAAGTCAACAACCAGGCCTTTAGCTCCCAGCCTGAGAAATTAGGAAATAGGAAATTACAATGAGAAGGAAGGAAGCTGAGAAGGAGAAGGGGAAGGCAAGAAAATCAATTAGAGTTTATTATAGCAATCAAGAACAACGAAATACAGAGGACAACATGGACTCTATACTCACACCTGAGACCACAGAAGGAAATATGAATTCTTGGAGGAGCTCAAGAAAGATTTTAAAGGACAAATTAGGAAGGTAGAAGACAAATATAAATCTACAGTGACCAAATTGGAAAAAAGTCTCACTGAAGAAAACATATCCTTAAAAAAAAAATTAGTGAACTAATTGGGGAAAATATCTCTCTAAAAAAGAACCTTCAAAAACTAACTGAAAAGAATAATTCACTAAAAATTAGAATCAGTCAAATTGAAGCTCCAGACTCTATGATGCACCAAGAGTCGATTGAACAAAACATGAAGATTGAAAAATTGGAAGAAAGTGTAAAATATCTCACTGGAAAAACAACTGACCTAGAGAACAGATCCAGGAGAGATAACTTAAGAATTATTGGTCTACCAGAAAGCCATTATGATAAAAGCAGCCTGGACAACATCCTCCAAGAGATTGTCAAAGAAACCTGCCCTGGAGTCCTGGAATCAGAAGGTAAAATAGTTATCGAAAGAATTCACCAGACTCCTCTTGAAAGAGATTCCAAATTTAAAACTCCAAGAAATATATTAGACAAATTCCATAATTACAAGATTAAGGACAAAGTACTGCAAGCAGCCAAAAAGGAAACAATTCAAATATCGTGGAACTACAGTCAGGATCACACAGGAACTAGCAGCTTCTACATGAAAAGATTGGAGGGATTGGAATGTGGTATTTTGTAGGGCAAAAGAGCTAGGACTTCAACCAAGGATTAGCTACCTGGCAAAACTGAGCATAATTTTTCAGGCAAGGAGATGGTCATTTAATGAAATAAGGGAATTCCAGGCTTTCCTGATTAAAAAGCCAGAGCTCAATGGAAAATTTGATCTCCAATTACAAGACTCAAGAAAGACATAAAAAGGTAAGCAAGGAAAACATACAAGCAAACATACACATGCACACTCATGCACACATGCACATAACTTGGGACGCAATAAGAGCAAAATATTTACATCCCTATATGAGAAGCTGATTACTGTCCATATTGAAATTTATATAATTATCATGACCTTTAAAAGGGTTATACATTTGGGGCAGCTAGGTGGTGCAGTGAATATAGCATGGACCCTGGAGTCAGGAGGACCTAAGTTCAAATCCGGCCTCAGACACAACACAAAAACTAGCCATGTAACCTTGGGCAAGTCACAACCTCAATTACCCTCCAAAAAGCAAAAAAGGAAAGGGGGGGTATAAATGAACTAATTTTATAATTAAGAAAAACTTATTAAGGGGATCAAAGGGATTGTAATGGAATAAAAGTCAAAGATGAGACAGAAAAAGGCAAATTATGCCACACGAAGAGGCATAAAAACACACTGTAGTAGAGGGGAAGGAAAGAGGGAGAGGAACATAATTTGAACATTATTCCCACTGGTTCTGGTTCAAAGGGTTCAACATTATCAGTTAAGCTTAAGATTCTAATGTAAAAAGACACGAAAATTCACTAAATAAAGGGAAAGAAGGGAGGGAGAGGAGCACTGTATGAAATTTACTCTCATTGGTTCAGGGTCAAAGAGGGAATAACATACTCTGATAAGTAACAAAATCTACTGTGTCCTATAGGCAGTAGGAGGGTAAGGAGAGATAAAAGAGGGGGTGTTAGAGAGGAGGGAAATAGTAGTAAGGGTAGAGGGTAGGTAAAGAAGGGGGGTCACTGGGAGGAAAAACTGAGGGATATGGTGGTCAAAAGGAAAATCCTTAAGGAGAGAAAGGGAGAAGGAAGAAACAGAAACATAAGCAGGGAAGGGAATAGGATGAAGGAAAAGAGACAGATAGTCATCATTACCATGAATGTGAATGGGATAAAATCTCCCATAAAACAGAGGTGAATAGCAGAATTGATTAAAAACCATAATCCTACAATATGCCGTCTACAGGAAACACATTTGAAACAAAGGGATACACACAGGGTAAAGCTAAAATGCTGGAGTAGAATATATTATGCCTCAGCTAAAGTAAAAAAAAAAAAGCAGAGGTAGCAATTCTTACCTTAGATAAAGCAAAAGCAAAACTAGTTCTAATTAAAAGAGATAAGGAAGGAAACTATATCCTGCTAAAAGGCACCATCCAGAATGAAGCAATATCATTACTTAACATATATTCACCAAGTGGTATAGTGTCCAAATTCCTAGAGAAGAAGTTAAGGGAATTGGAGAAAGAAATAGATACCAAAACTATACTAGTGGGGGAACTTGATAAATCTAACCTCAAAATAAACAAGAAAGTCGTTAAGGAGGCGCATAGAATTTTAGAGAGGCTAGATATGATGGATCTCTGGAGAAAACTGAATGGGGATAAAAAGGAATATACTTTCTTCTGAGAGGTTCATGACACCTACCCAAAAATCGACCATATACTAGGGCATAAAATCCTCACAATTCAGTGCAGAAAGGCAGAAATATTAAATGCATTCTTCTCAGATCATGATGCAATAAAAATTATATGCAATAAAGGGTGATGGAAAGATAGACTAAAAACTAATTGGAAATTAAACAATTTAGTCCTAAAGAATGAGTTGGTCAAGCAAGAAATTATAGAAACAATCAGTAATTTCATTCAAGAGTATGACAATGATGAGACAGCATATCAAAATATGTGGGATGCATTAAAGGCAGTTCTTAGGGGAAGTTGTATATCCCTGAGTGCATACATGAATAAATTAGTGAAAATGGAGGTCAATGAATTTGCCATGCAATTGAAAAACCTAGAAAAAGAACAAATTGAAAATCTCCAATTAAATATTAAATTACAAATATTGATAACCAAAGGAGAGATGAATAAAATTGAAATTAAGAAAACTATTGAATTAATAAATAAAACTAAGAGCTGGTTTTATGAAAAAATCAATAAAAATTGATAGACCATTATTCAATATGATAAAAAAAAGAAAGCAGAAAACCAAATTATGAGTATGAAAAAATGAAAAGGGTGAATCTACCTCCAAAGAGGAAATCAAAACAATAATTAGGAATTACTTTTCCCAATTGTATGCACATAAATTTGACAATCTTAGGGAAATGGATAACTATTTTCAAAAATACAAGTTGCCCAGATTAACTAAAGAGGAATTAAATTACTTAAATAACCCCATCTCAGAAAAAGAAATCAAACAAGCCATCAGTCAACTCCCTAGGAAAAAATCTCCAGGGCCAGATGGATTTATTGGTGAATTCCATCAAACCTTTAAAGAACAATTGATTCCAATACTCTACAAACTATTTGGGGAAATTAGTGAAGAAGGAGTCCTACCAAATTCTTTTTATGACACAAATATGGTAGTGATACCTAAATCAGGAAGAAATAAAACAGAGAAAGAAAATTATACACCAATTTCCCTCATGAACATAGATGCAAAAAAATTAAATAAAATACTAGCTAAAAGACTACAGTAACTCATCACAAGAATAATACACTTTGATCAGGTAGGATTTATTCCATGAATGCAAGAATAGTTTAATATTAGGAAAACCATCAGTTTAATTGATCATATAAACAATAAAACTAGCAGAAACCACATGATTATCTTAATAGATGCAGAAAAGGCTTTTGACAAAATACATCATCCATTCCTATTTAAACATAAACATTAGAGAACATGAGAGTAAATTTGACTTTCCTTAAAATTATAAGTAGCATCTATCTAAAATCATCAGCAAGCATGTAATGGGAATAAGCTAGAAGCTTTCTCAATAAGATCAGGGGTGAAACAAGGATGCCATTATTACCACTATTATTCAATATTTTACTACAACTATAAGTTTTAGCACTAAGAGAAGAAAAAGAAATGGAAGGAATTAGAATAGGCAAAGAAGAAACAAAGCTATCACTATCTGAAGATATATCTGATATATCTGAAGATGACATACTTAGAGAATCAACTAAAAAACACTGGAAATCATTAACAACTATAGCAAAATCACAGAATATAAAATAAACCCACATAAATCACCAGCTATACATTACACACAAAGCCCAGCAGCAAGAACTAGAAAGAGAAACTCCATTTAGAAAAACTGTAGACAATATCCAATATTTGGGAGTCTACCTGCCAAGACAAACCCAAGAAATATATGAAAACAGTTATAAAACACTTTTCACATAAATGAAGTCAGATCTAAATCATTAGAAAAATGACAATTGCTCATGCTGAGCTAATATAATAAAAATGACAAGTATATCTAAATCAATTTACTTATTCAGTGCTATTCTAATCAAACCACCAAAACTTATTTTATAAAACTAGAAAAAAATAACAAAATTCACCTGGAAGAACAAAAGGTCAAGGATATCAAAGAAATTAATGAAAAATGCAAAGGAAGGTGGCCTCACGATAACAGATATAAAACTGTATTGTAAGGCAGCAATCATCAAAACTATTGTGTAGTGGTTAAGAAATAGAGTGGTGGGTTGGGGCGGCTAGGTGGCACAGTGAATAGTGTACTGGCCCTGGAGTCAGGAGAGCCTGAGTTCAAATTCGACCTCAGACACAAAACTTAACTATCCATGTGACTTTGGGCAAATCATTTAATCCCAATTGCCCTGCCTTCCCCCCTCCAAAAATAATAATAAAGAAATAGAGTGGTGAATCAGTGGAATAGGCTAGGTTAACATAAGACACAGTAATAAATGACTATAGTAGGCCCCCTTTTGACAAACCCCAAGACTCCAACTTCTGAGATAAGAACTGACTATTTCACAAAAACTGCTGGGAAAACTGGAAAACAGCATGGCAAAAACCAAGCAAAGACCAATATTTCACAGTCTATACCAAGATAAGGTCAAAATGGATACATATTTTAGACACAAAGGATGATATAATAAGCAAATTAGGAGAGCAAAAAATAGTTTACCTGTCAGATCTATGGAGAAGGGAAGAATTTATGACTAAACCAGAGACAGAGAACAACATGAAATGCAAAATGGATAATTTTTATTACATTAACTTAAAAAGGTTTTGGACAAAAAGAGATAATGTAATCAATATTACAAAAAGCAGAAAGATGGGAAACAATTTTTACAGTCAGTATTTCTGATAAAGGCCTCATTGCTAAACTATTTAGAAAACTGAGTCAAATTTATAAGAATACAAGTCATTTCCCAATTGATAAATGGTCAAAGGATATGAATAAGAAGTTTTCAGAGGAAAAAAATTAAAGCTATCTATACTCATATAAAAATGTTCTAAATTACTATTGATTAGAGAAATGCTAATTAAAAGAACTCTAAGGTAGGACCTCACACCTATCTGTTTGGCTAATATGACAAAAAAGAAAGAAAATGATAAATTTTGGAGAAGATGAATATTCATTAATGCATTACTGGTGGAGATGTGAACTGATCCAACCATTGTGGAGAGCAATTTGGAACTATGCCCAAAAGGCTATAAAACTGCATATCCTTTGATCCAGCAATATAACTACTACGTGTGTATCTCAAAAAGATGATAAAAAAGGGGAAAGGACTCACATGTACAAAAATATTTACAGCAGTTCTTTTTTTGGTAGCAACTTTGGAAATTGAAGGATGTCCACCAATTGGGGAATGGCTGAAGAAGTTGCAGTAAATGAATGTAATGGGATACTATTGTGCTCCAAGAAATGACGACTACGTGGATTTCAGAAAAAACCTGGAAAGATTTACATGATCTAATGCTAATTGAAGTGAGCAGAACCAGGAGAACATAGTGCACTGTGACAGCAAAATTATGTGATGATCAACTATGTCAGTTTTAGGTCTTATCACCAATACAACTACAAAGTCTTTGTATACAAATACAAAGACTCATGAATGAAAATGCTATCCACATCTAGAGAAAGAATTATTATTATCTTTTAAAGCAATTGGCGTTAAGTAACTTGCTCAAGGTTACATGGCCAATTATTTCTGGGTGTGGTGCTAAGTATCTGAGCCCAGATTTGATCCCCAGGTCATCCCAACACTGGAACTGGTGCTCTTACTTGCTGAGCCACCTGGCCACCCCTAAGCAATTGGGGTTAAGTAACTTGCTCAAGGTTACACAGCCAGGTGTTTCTGGGTGGGTGCTAAGTGTCTGAGCCTGGATTCGATCCCCAGGTCATCCTGACACTGGAGCCAGTGCTCTTACTTGCTGTGCTACCTGGTTTCCCCTAGAGAAAGAATTATGGAGTCTGAATGCATACTGAAGTGTGCTATTTTCACTTTCTGCTTTTTTTCTTTCTCCTTTTTCCTTTTTGTCCTGATTCTTCTTTCACAGCATGACTAATGTGCAAATATATTTAATGCATAACCTATACCTGCTTGCTTGCTGTCTCACAGAAGAGGATTGGGGAGGGAGGGAGAAAAACTTGGAAAATTTAAAAGCAAATGTGAATGTTGAAAACCATCTTTACATCTAAGTGAAAAATAAAATATTAAGTGTAAAAAAGTATAAAATTTAATATATTAAAAATAATTTTGTTTTACAAAATGTATCCATTTCTACAGGGCCAAACTATGGAGCAGCAGTACAGTTTCTTGTAGCATTGGAATTTATGTGCTTTTTCCTCTCTATTCCATTTGAGAAAGAAGAGGGCTGAAAAGGGCACAAATTGATTATAGCCTATGGCTGAGGAGTGTGAGATTAGATGACAGTCAATCTGAGGATCAGAGTCATCAACTGGGAAGACATTTGGAGAAAAATTACACAGAGGGGCAGGATGATTAGTGTTATTGGATGACAAGAGTGTCATTGGGGCAGATTCCACATATGGGAAAAGATTCCCAATCAGGTGTGTGTGCAGAGTGGAATCAGACAAAGAGAAAGATATATTTGGAAATTGGGGGACTGAGAGTATTATCAAGTAAATTTCCATGTAAAAAAAAGGATTTATGTTAAGAGGTAGGTGGTACATAGTCATAATTTCCTTCCAGAGTATCTTAGGCCTAATTAAAGTAGATTTGTATATATAATTAGAAAAATGTACGTGGTCATTTAAAAGATTCTCTTCCACAGGTTTTTTGGTACTTGAAAAATCCTTAATAAAAGGATGGAAGTTGAATAGGTAAGGGGGTATACTGAGCTTCACATGCTTATAATCTTGATAAAAGGGTTTAATGAATTCAAACTAGACTTTCATTATCAATGTATTTTTTTAATTTTTCATTTAATTTAATTTTTATTCTGAGCTTAACAAATACCAAATAAAACAATCTCTATCATATACATGATAAAAGAAGAAAAGATTGTACATGAAACTTTAATCTCCATTGTGTAAAGCTTGCCTTTTAAGTATCTAATAAATTCAACATGTAACTTTCAAAGATATCTTACTCTTCTAAGATTATTTCTGTTCTTTTTTTCTTTGGGGGAGGGGGAAAAGAAACCATATTCCTAATCCCATCTCACAAACAACTTCATATTTATTTTTTTTAAAGAAAGAAAAATATTATAACAAATAGGAATAGTCAATCAAAACAAATCCCTAAATTATGTCCAGAAATATGTGACTTTTTCATATATTAAACTCACCACCTCTTTGTTATGAGGTACATAGCATGCTTCCTTATTAGTCTTTTTGATTTGTAGTTCATCATTTCATTCATCAGAATTCTTAACTATTTCAGAGTTGTTTTTCTTTACTGTGTTGTTGTTAATGAATAACTTCTGGTCCCACTCATTTTATTCTTCATCAATTCAAACAAGGCTTCCTATATTTTTCCAAGATTGTCCATAATTTCTTATTATGCAATATTAGTCCATTACATTCACATATCACAATTAGTTAAATAATTCCCTAGTTAATATGTACGTCTTATATTCTAGTTCATTACCAACACAAAAAGAGTGGCTATAACTACTTTTGTACATATAGATCCTTTTCCTCTTTATCTTTAGGACATATGATTAGTAATGATATTGCTTAGTCAAAGGATATAGATAGCTCAGTGAATTTGGGGGCACAGTTCCATATTGTTCTACAGAAAGAGTGGACCAATTCATACCTCCATGACTCATATTTTCTCATAGCCTCTCAAGCAACTATCATTTGTCATTTTAATCTTCATCAATCTGAAGGATGTGAGAGGAAACCTCAGAGTTGTTTTAATTCACATTTTTATAATTATTAATGATTTGAAGCAATTTTTCATATTTCTATTGATAGTTGGGTTATCTTTTTTGGAAACTGCTTGTTCATATCCTTTGACCATATATACACTGGGGAATAGCTCTTGTTCCTGTCTATGTGAATTAGTTGTGTGTGTGCACACGTGTTTGTGTGTGTATACATGTGCATGTATATATGAACACACATATCTCCATATACAATATAACAGTATATATGTACACACATATATCTCCAAATACAATATGATATATACAATATAAAATCTTAGATCTTTATCAGAGAAACTTGCTTCAAAGATTTTTTCTCAGTTAACTGGTTCTCTTCCAACATTGACTGCTTTAATTTTGTTTGTACAAAAACCCTTCAGTTTTAATTCATCAAAATTGTCCAGTACATCTTCTGTCATGTTTTCTATCCTTTGTTGGTTGTAAACCTGTCTTTTATCCATACTTGTAGAACATATTTTCTTCTTTGCTCCTCTAATTGGTTTATCATATGATCTTTTATATCCAATTTATATATCCATTTGGAGGTTATCTTAGTATATATTATGTGAGGTGTCAAACCTAACTATTGCCAGACTATTTTCCAGTTTTCCCAAATTTTGACAAATATTTTGTTGAATAGTATTGAATAGCATACCAACAATGAGGTTCTTTGGGTTTATTGAAGACTGGGTTAGTATATTTGTTTGCTTCTCTGTATTGTATACTATTATTATACAATACTATTGTATTGTAATCCATTCCTACTGATTAACTTCTCTATGTTTAAATCAATACCAAATACACATAAAATTATTACGGCTTTGTAATATTATGTGAAATCTGGTATTCCAGAGTAGCCTTACTTTTCATTTTTATTTTTCATTATATTCTTTTATTCTTTACCTTAAGCTCCTCCTCATGAATTTTATTTTATTTTTTTTACTAATTTGATGAATTAATACTTTGATAATTTGATTTTTATGTCAATGAATGAGTACTGGCACAGTCTAATCATGAACAGATAATATTTTTTCAACTACTTAATTCTGTCTATTTCTATAAAGAGCATTTTGCAGTTACATTCATACAGTTCCCAGATGTGTTGGTACTTATATACCTAAATATTTTATACTTTGTCATTATTTTTAGTTAACTCTTTTGGATTCTCTTAATAAACCACCATATTATCTGCAAAAAGTAAGCAGTTCCTGCCCTCCCCATCTCTTTTGAGAATATTCCTTTGACTTCTTTTTCTTGTTGCATTGTTATATCTAATATTTTTTATCCTATTTTCAATAGTAATTGTGAAAATAGACAACACTGTTTTATCCCTAATCTTAATGGAAGGGCTTCTAACATTTCTGGATTAATATCACTCTGGCTCTTAATTTTAGGTAAATATCATTTACCATATTAAATAAAAGTATATTTATTCCTGTGCATTCTATAGTTTTTAACAGAAAATGGTGCTGCATTTTTTCAAAAGTCTTTTCAGCACCTATGATATAATCTTATGGTTTTATTATTTTTATTATTCATATGATCAATTATGTTTATAAATTTTTCTATATTAAACAATCCCAAATTTCTGATATAAATAAAACACAATCATAGCAATAATCTTTTAAATACTTTGTTGTAATCACTTTACTAATATTATAATTATTAAATTATTTCAATGTTCATTATTGACATTGATCTATAATTTTCTTCCCTTTTTTTTTTTGATTTAGGTTTTAAGTTCATGTTTGCATGGTTAAAAGTGTGGAAGAATCTTTTTTTTTGTATTTTTACAAATATCTTTTGAATGTTTGATAGAATTCAATTCTAAATTCATCTGCTGGGTTTCCCACCTTTGAAAATTTATTTGTGGTTTACCTCATTGCTTTTTTGCTATGCAGTTAATCTGGGTATTTTGCATTTTAGTACAGATTTTTTCATTTCTTTTAAGTGTTTTTTTTGCACACATGTTGGCAAAATAGTTTCCTTTTATATTTCAATTGTATTGGATTCTTTATCATTTTTATAAAAATGCTTTTTTCTGGCTTTCTAAAATCATAGTAACTGCTTGTTTTATTATTTTTAAAACCTTAATATTATTTATTCATTACAGGAGTATATGTGTGTGTGTATACTTTGCTTTCAATTTTATTAATTCATCTTTTGATTTTCAGAATTTCTACTTTTTGTGGAGGTTTTAAGATTTTTTAAATAATATTTTTAGTTGTATACTTAAGGCAGAGATCTATTCTTTTTCTCCTTTGCCAAGAAAAGTGTTGAGAAATATACATTTCCCCCAAGGAATGTTTTAGCAATATCCCCTAAGGTTTTGTATTTTTGTCACATTGCTGTATGAAATTTTGATGAAATTTTTTGTTTTTCCTATGATTAGTTGTTTTGTTCACCAATTATTTTGGATTGGTTTATTGACTAAATCAATTGCTTTCTAAGTTCATTCTTTAAAGTTTATCTATTGCTTATAATATTTATTGCATTGTGGTTAGTAAAGAATGATAGTTCTCCTTGCTTTTAGCTTCTTCCATTATTTTACCTTTCATGTGGAAACTGTGGATTCAAGATTTGACATATCTAGTAGTTTCAATTTTGGGTTTATCTCAGGAGGAGTTGGATTCCTTCTTTGTTCATTTAGACTTCTGGTTCTGAGGGATCTGGGCAACATTTTTATATTGCTAGCATTTATGTTATGTTTTAGAGTTTGGAAAAGCATTTTACTAATAGTATCTCTTGGTGGAGCCAATATGTAGGGGAGAAGCCAGAAAGTTGCCTGAGGTCTCCCCAGTTTCCCTCATAAATAAAGTTAAATCAAGACTCAACAGATTCTTGAGTAACAGAACCTACAAAAAGATAGAGTGAAACAATTTTCTAGCTTAAGATAACTTAGAAGGATCTCAGGAAATTTCTGTCTAAATTGGGAAAAAGGGGAGCATAGCCCAGGATAGTCAATGTTTGGGCAAGTCAGTGGGAGGCTCTTAGGCATAGCATAGATCAGCAACCAAGGGCCCGCAGGTGAGGCTCAGGAAGCCAGAGGCACAACAGGGCAGCTCTAGGCCCAGATCCAGCACAGAAGGTAAGTTGTCAGACCCAGAAATCAAGCAACAACAGGCATGAGTAGGCTGGGAGATCTCAGTGCAGTGAGTGAGCCACCAGTACCTGAGACCCTAGCGCACAAAGGCAGTGACCAGGCCCCTGGTCCCCAGCACAATAGATCTGGGTCAGTGTCCCCTGTCTCTGAGGAAGAGAGATTAATTTCAAAATCACAGAATAGGCAAAAAAATAAAAAAAAGCAAAAAGGTACATTGACCATGGAAAGTTTCTGTGGTAACAGGGAAGATCAAAACAGAAAAGGAAAACATTGTCAATATGGTCTCAAGCCCAAAAATACTTCTTGGAAGAACTCAAAAAGGATTTTAAAAGTCAAGTAAAGGAAGTAGAAGAAAAATTGGGGAAAGAATTGAGAAGTATGCAAGAGAGCATTATCAGCATAGAAAAGGAAGGGTAAAAAATGACTGCAGAAAACATTGTTGTTAGAATTGTGAAGTGATCCAACCATTCTGGAGAGCAATTTACAACTATGCCCTAAGAGTTATAAAACTGTGCACACCCTTTGATCCAGCAATATCACTAATGGGTCTATATCCAAAATAGATCACCAAAAAGGTAATAGGACCGACATGTACAAAAATATTTATAGCAGTTCCTTTTTTTGGTGGCAAAGAATTGAAAATTGAGGGATGCCCATCAATTGGGGAATGACTGAACAAGTTGTAGTATATAAACTAAATGGAATACTATAGTATTATAAGAAATGATGAGCAGGTGAATTTCAGAAAAACCTGGAAAGACTTACATGAACTGATGCTGAGTGAAGTGGGCAGAATGAGGAGAATATTGTACATATTAACAGCAAAATTTTGTGATGATCCACTATGATGCAGGTCTTCTCAGCAATGCAGCAATCTTAGATAATTCCAAAAGACTCACAAACAAAAATTTTATCCACATACAGGGAAAGAACTGTGTGGTCTGAATGCAGATAGAAGCATACTCTTTTCTCTTTCTTTGCTTATTTTTTTCTCATGGTTTTTTTTCCCTTTTGTTCTGATTATTCTTCTTTCAAGGCATGCCTGATATGGAAATATGTTTATTATGATTGCATATGTTAGTCTATATCAGATTGCTTGCTATCTTGAGGGGAGTAAGGGAAGGAGGGAGAAATATCTGGAACTCAAAATCTTATAAAGGTGAGTGGTAGGGGTTGTCTTACATGTAATTAGAAAAGATGGAATACTATTAAGTGAAAAAAAAGCTCACAACAAACATTCTATCTTTTTGTCCTTATAATAACCCAAGGAAGCAAGTGCTGCTTTTATCATCATTTAGAGATGAATAAATAGAGGAAGATAAGATTAAGTGACTTGCCTAATACCACATAGCTAGTGCATGTGGTTAGAATAGAATGAAATTATATATTCAATATAATTTTATTGCATTGTAGTCAGTAAAAGATTTTTTAACCTTTCTACTTTTCTCCTTGTGAGGTTTTATGCCTTCATATAGCATCAGTTTTTGTAAATATCTCCTTAGAAAGCACAATTGTCCAAAGGGAAAAGGAGCTAAAAAGCTCAATGAAGAAAATGATTCTTTAAGAATTAGAGGGGGTGGAGCCAAGATGTCTGAGAAAACGCAGGGACTTGCCCAAGCTTTCCCCTAAACTCCTCCCAATAACTTTAAATAATGCCTCAAAGAAAACTTTGGAGCAATAGAACCCACAAAAGGTTGGGATGAGATAATTTTCCAGCCCAAGACAGCTTAGAAGGTTGGCAGGAAAGGGTTGTCACGATAAAATGAGAGTGAGCATGGCCCAGTGCTGACTGCACCAGCGCAGACCTAGAACAGGAGCAAGCTTTGCCATGATTGAATTAGTAGCAGCAGTGGTTGCTTCCAGAGTTCTCATTCTGAAGACAAAAAGGGATTGAACAATTGGTCAGGAGATTCTAAGAATCTCCTTGCTAGTACTGGGAGCAACACTGTTGCTTTACCCATATTAAAATCTAGATTGCAGTCCTAGGGGGCAGTAATTACCTAGGTGGTAGGGAGGAGAAGTAGCACACCAAAGCTTGTAGCTTCAATGGAAGGGGACCCTGGTGATAGTTCTATGGCAGAAAAAGAATTATTGTGATCACTCACTGATCAGAGCATTAGCCAGGGGTGTAGTAAACACAGTTTTCCTTAGATCATACCATTTTGGAAGGAGAGAAAAATTCTAGGTCTCTAGAAGCAAATCTGAAAAAAAGCTGAACAAAACCCTGGAAGCCTGGAGCAGTGCACCCTCCACCGTGGAAGCAGAGTCCCACTTTATCAAAGATAAAAGTCAAGAAATAGGTTTGAAAGGGGGTAGATCCAAGATGGTGAAGTAGAAAGAGGACTACTGAGTGGCTCCCACTCCCACCTCCTCCAATTCATGTAAAAAATGACTCTAAACGAACTTTGTAGCTACAGAACCCACAAAATGACAGAGATAAGCTAACTTCCCACTGAAGACAGCTCAGCAGGCCATCAGGAAGAGGCCAGTGCAACTGTCTGGGAGCATAGCCCAGCCCCGAGTGAGCTAGAGGATTTAGCCTCAGGGCAGCCACAACCAGCTGCCAGCTGGAGGGACTTCAGGTCACCAGCAGCTGTGGTGGTTTCCAGAATTATCCACCCATAGATTCTAAGGACAAAGTGAGAGGTCAGTGCAGTGTGAACTTTGGTAACAGGGAGCTCAGGAGTGTGATCCGGACTTTGCCCCACAAAGGAGAAGTGGCTGAGGTGTCATGGCCATGTGTAATGGGAATGCAAATTTGGAAGATCTTCCCTGCCCCTAGGCTAAAGTGCACATGAAGCCTGGGGTGGGAGGCTTGTTTTTCAGTAGATACTTTTTGATTGGCCAGTGGGTCAATAAGGATGTTACATTCTCTGAGCCAGGAGAAGGCTATATAAGCCCTGATGTGAGGCTTAGTTTTGGGGGCTCACTTTGAGAAGTGTTCTGTGATTTGATTAAACTCTGGGCTAGCCGTTGTCCAGAGCCCCCCCGGCTTTGAAACCCAGATGTTGTTTGGTATGAATGTAATGGTTGCACAGTTTGGAAAGCTGTGTACTTGATCTGTTTCTGTCTTGATAATTCTGCCTGTATATTCTGAAGTTCAAGGTGCTGATCTTTTTTCCCCTGAACGAGGTAAACGATACATATCTGACTGATTAAAGTAAGCTTGTTAACCCATTTTGAGTTGCTTTCCTTTATCAAAGCAGATCCAAGAACCTGTGGTGGCAGCAAACTCTGAGGACACTTGGGGTGCTTGCTGCTACACCATGCAGCTGCCACCACATGGCTGCTTCAGAGCTCTTGGTCTGCATATTGTAGGGGGACCAAGCCACCAGTATGAGGGGTAATCACTCTTGCTTTGACCTGCTTGGATCAGGATCACTATCTAGGGTGCAGGTCCTGGGGTGTGTGGCCAGTTTGCCAGAGCATGTGAAGGCTTCAGAGGGGGCACCCAACTAATAGCTCCAGCAGCTGAGAAAACCCCACCAATTGGGACAAGGCTTCCCTCTCTGGTAGCAGAGTTCTACAGTGGCAAAAAGCTCAAAAGTCAAGTAATTGAGTGGCAACATGAGCAAGCAAAGGAAGCAAAGCAAGCAGCAGATTTGAACATTAGACTCCTATTTTGGAGACAAAAAGATTTGAAGCATGGAACAGAAGGAGAACAATAAAGTCAGAAATCCTGCACCAAAAGCTTCCAAGAAAAATATGAGCTAGTGACAGGTCATAGAGGAGCTTAAGAAGGATTTTGAAAACCAAATAAGAGAAGGGGAGGAAAATAGAAATGAGAATGATGCAAGAAAATTATGAAATGAGAGTCAACAACCTGACTGAAGAAAATAACACCTTAAAAATAGACTAGTTCAAGTGGCAAAAGAGGCTCAAAAAGTCAATGAGGAGAAGAATGCCTTAAAAATCCAAATTTGCCAGATGCAAAAAGAATCTCAAAAGCTCACTGAAGAGAATCCTTCCTTCAGAATTAGATTGGAGCAAATGGAAGCTAGTGACTTTATGAGAAATCAAGATACTATTAAACAGATCCAAACAAATGAAAAAAGAGAAGGCAGTATGAAATATCTCATTGGAAAAATGACTGACCAGAAAAATAGATCCAGGAGAGATAATTTAAAAAGTATTGGAATACCTGAAAGCCATGATAAAAAAAAAGAACCTAGACATCATCCTTCAAGAAATTCTCAAGGAAAATTGCCCTGATATTTTAGAACCAGAGGGGAAAATAGAGATTGAAAGAATCCACTGATCACCTCCTTGCAAAGATCCTGAAAAGAAAACTCTTAGGAATATTATAGCCAGGTTCTAAAATTCTCAGATCAAGGAGAAAATATTACAAACAACCAGGAAGAAACAATTTAAATATTGTGAAAATACAATCAGGATAACTCAGGATCTGGCAGCTTCTATACTGAGGGACTGAAGGGCTTGGCATATGATATTCTGGAGGTCAAAGGAGCTGGGATTAAAACCAATAATCACCTACCCAGGAAATATGAATATCATGTTTCAAGGGAAAATATGGTCATTCAATGGTATAGAGGACTTTCAAGAATTCTTGATGAAAAAACAGAGTTGAATAGAAAATTTTACATTCATATACAAGATGCAAGAGAAGGTAAATAGGGAAAAGAAATCATAAGGAACTTATCAGAGTTGAACTATTTATATTCCTACATGGAAAAAATGATAATTGTAACTTATGAAACTTTTCTCAGTATGAGAATAGTTGAAGGGAATAGAAATGTGTGTGTGTGTGTGTGTGTGTGTGTGTATATGTGGGGGGGTGTACATACATATATTTGTCTATATAGGAGGGCATATGGGTGTGTGAATACATATGTGAGTGTGTATATATGTGTACAGGTATACATAGACAGAGGACACAGGACCAATTGAATAGGAAGGGATGATACATAAAAGGCAAAATTAAGAGATGAGAGAGGAATACTATGAGAGGAGATGGGGAGAGACAGAATGGGGTAAATCATCTCATATAGAAGAGAGAAGGGAAAACTGTTACAATGGAGGGGAAGAACAGGAAGGCAAAAGGGAATGAGTCAACCTTATTTTCATTGAATTTAGCATAGGGAGGGAATGACATACACACTAAATTGGGTATCTAGCTTTACAGGAGAGTAGGGGGGAAGGGAATGAGTGGGGGGATGATGGAAGGGAGGGCAGGCTGGGTAGAAGGGAAGTTGGAAGTACACACTTTTGACAAGGAACAGGATCAAAGTAGAGAATAGAAGTGGGGGGATAAGATGGAGGGAAATATAGTCAGTCTTTCACAATATATGCACTATGAAAATATTTTGTATAGCTACACATGTACAAGCTATATTGAATTGTTTGTCTTCCCAGTAAGGGTGGGTGATGAGGGAGGAAGGGAAAGAATCCAGAATTCAAGTTTTAAAATCAAAATTTTTAATATATATTATTATGGTTATTGTTATTATTTTACACGTAACTGGGAAATAAGATATACAGGCACTGGGGCAGAGAGGTCCACCATGCCCTACTGCAAAGTCAGAAGGGGCATTGGGGAAGATATGGGAGAGAGAAGACTGGAGGAAGGGATATTCAGTGTGATCACTGTTTTGGGGTAGTAGGTAGGGGAAAAATTGGGAGAAAATTTGTAACTCAAAATCTTGTGGAAATGAATGATGTAAACTAAAAATTAACATAAAATTTAATTCAGAAAAAAAGAAATATGTTGGGATAATTAGCAAAATTTCCAACTATGGAAAATCATTACGGAAAAAGATCAAAATATACACTCAAAGAAGACAACAAAATAAAAATTCCTAAATCAAAAGCCTGAAAGTAAAATGTGAATTGATTGGCCTCACATTATTGAAGAACTTTAAGAGGATTTTAAAATTCATATAAGAGACATAGAAGAAAAATTAAATAGAGAAATGAAAGTGATGTGAGAAAATAATGAATAAAAAGTCAACAGTTTTGTAAAATAGACACAAAAATACTGAATAAAATATTACTTTTTTCTACTTCTCAAAATGTGATTTTTATTCTACATCTTTCCATCACCCGTTGGTAAGGAGACAAGTTGCACAGACCTTGATAAGACTGTGATATACTACTACAATATACACAGTATATACTCTGATATACTGGTTACAACAATAAGAGGCAGGATGTCTTGCCAAGTTGTTTGCCTTCACTATCTTGTATTGTTAGCAAATATTCCTGCACTGTGAATTAGCCTATCCAACTGTTTAATGTTTCACTAAAATTGCCTAGTTTTTATGTCCTGTTATTGTTCCATAACATCCACCTACCAGAATTTGTTCAGTTTTTGCCTCATTAATTGTAGGGCATCACATCTTTCTTGGTCATGGAAATACCGAAAGGAGCTAATATCAACATCTTTGTGTATTTGGGTTCCTCTCCTGTCTTGAAAGGTATATACCCTCCAGTGGTATCACTGGGACAAGAATTTTGTGATTTGTGGGGTACTTCACAGCTTGAATAGAAAACTGATACGTCTGTTTTCCCATAACCCTTACCACACTTTTTTTTTTCTTTTCCTTTTTGTCACTTGCATGTGGGTGAAGTGGAGCCTGAGACGTGATTTAATTAACATTTACCTAATTATTGATTTGGAAAATTTTTCCTTAGGCTTCTTTTAAAAAAAGTTACATTTATTTTTTCCTCCACCGATCTCATCTCTGTGACAAGAAAAAAAAAAAGAAAAAGAAACGCAAAACTCTTAACAAGTACACTGTTAAGGAAAACAATTCCAATTCCAATATTTGTGATGTTTATTTTCTTACCACCCAATCTTATCAAGTTTTTAAACTCTTTATTTCTAAGTAGTCTGGTCCTGATTTGGTCCTGAGAGGATGCCTTCCTGGAATACAGGAACAGGCTGCATGAAGGAGGCATATAAATGTACTTTTGATTGGAAGATATATTTAGAGTTGGCAGGGACCCTCTGAGCCCCTGACTCCAATCTCCTCATTTATTCATCTCTAGATGAATAATAAAGTGAGGCATGGAGAAACTATTCCTTGCCCAGACTTATAGAGCTAGGGAGCATTGGTATCAGGATTTGAACTCAAGTTTTCCCTGATTCTAAACCCTTTACGTTATCCATGAGGAGAAATGGCTTCCTCCACTTTGTTTTGAATATCAATGAGAAATAAAAGAAATGTGACTAAACTGTCTATATGTTTTGACCATCTGATTTATTAGGACATGAATAATCCAAGAGATGACAGATAATTTTAAAAATACCCAGTATTTCTATCATGATTTAATTTTTGTGAAGCATTTTACAAAAATGGTTCAATTTAATCCATGCCTCAGGTCTGGTAGCTAGATGCCCTTCTTATACTCATTCTCCAGAAGGGGAAACTTTACAGAGTATTAGGTTACATGACTTGCCCAGGGATATGCAGCTATCAAGTGCCAGACACTGAATTGGAATTCAGGCCTTGTGATTCCAAGCACAACACTTCATTTACTGTGTCACAAATCTGTTTTTAAAAAATATTAAAGAAATTAATGTCCAACAGTAAACAAAACATTTATAAAAGGAATTTTTGTGCCTGCAAACAACAGGGGAAAAGTTAGTACCAATTAATTGAGTAATGGTTAAAGAAATGAATATGAAAATGAATACCAGGGAATATTGAGGAGTGATGACAATCAGGATTTCATTTAAAAAATCATTACATTTATAGCTTTTTATGCATAAGATGGAATTTGGGATGTTTAATGTGGTCTCTTCTGTTAGAAGGCCCAATGAAATTCTATCCTGTAATAGGTGGCCTTCCCTTGTTAATCAGATGGCTAATTTTTATCTCCAGTGTGACTTCTCCAAAGTACAATCAAGTACGAGCTTTGGGGAAGCAATTTCCACATCCATTGCTTTTATCCACATTCATTTGAGTAGGAATAATGCTGTCTACTGATCACCCTCCTCCAGACAAAAGCACGGCTACTGCAAACACTTTTCTAAGACTTCTCTCCACAATGAAGCCTCTGATAGAAATTAAGATATGATCTCTAGCCGAAAACCTTTTCACACTGGGTCTATAAGGAACTGTTCTTCAGAATGATAAATCTAATACTGAATAAGCTCTGAACTCCATTTGAATGCCTTTCTTTATTCATGACAATGATCAGATTTCTATCTCAAATGAATTATGGGATAGAAAATAAGAGATGATTGTTGCCTGAAGACATCACAACTTTGATTATACTCATAAAAGTTTTCTCAAGAAGAGTGGTAACTAAAAACCAAATCCATCATATTCATGAGGTTTGTCTCTAGTGTGGATTCTCTGATGTTTAGCAAAACTGGAGCTTGAAAGCCTTTCCACATTGATTACACCCATAGGGCTTCTCTTGAGTGTGGGTTCTCTGATGGGTAGCAAGACTAGAGTTCTGTGTGAAAGCCTTTCTACACTGATTACATCCATAAGGCTTCTCTCTCCAGTGTGCATACTCTGATGTACAGAAAGAGTGGACCTCCCTGTGAAATCATTCCACGTTTAATACATTGATAAGACTTCTTTACAGTATCATTTTTTTGGTGTCTAACAATACTGGAGCTCTGTGTGGAAGCCTTTTCACAATAATTACATTCCTACAGTTTCTTCCCAGTGTGAATTCTCTGATGTAAAGCAAGATGGTAGCTCAATGTGAAAGACTCTCCACATTGATTATATTCAAAAGGAGTCTTTCCAGCGTGGATTTTCAAGTGAATAGAAAGAATGGAGGAGTATCTAAAAGCCTTTCCTCATTGATTACATCCACAAGGTTTCTCTCCAGTGTGGATAATCTGACGTGCAGCAATAGTGGACCTCTGTGTGAATGTCTTTTCACATTGATAGTATTCAAAAGCCTTCTTTCCAGTGTGGGTTCTCTGATGTCTAGTGAGATGGGAACTCTGTGGGAAAGTCTTCCCATATTGATTATATTTAAAAGGTTTCTCTCTAGTGTGGATTTTCTGATGTATAATGAGATAGGAGCTATGTGTGAAAGCCTTTCCACGTAGATTACATTCATAAAGTTTCTGTAGTGTGGATTCTCTGATGTGTAGGGAGATGGGAGCTCTGTATATAAGCCTTTTCACATTGATTACATTTATAATGCTTCTCTCTAGTGTGGATAATCTGATGTTCAGCAAAGGTGGACCTCTGCATGAAAATCTTTCCACACCAATTACATTCAAAAGGTTTCTCTCCAGTGTGGTGGGGTTTGTTTTGTTCAACTATACCTATGTGTTATAAAATGTTATTGGAGATTAGAATATGGTTAAAAAAAAGGACTATCAAAGCAGAAAAAAAGGAAAAGTAAGAAAATAGGTGTATTGAAACATAGAAAAATGTACAATAAGAAACATAGAAAATGACAGCTTTAAAAATAATTTGCTGTATAGTAATTGGAAGAAACAAGATGTGTGTTGTCAATGCATGCATACACACACACACACACACACACACACACACACACACACACACACACA
>NW_027185735.1:7356563-7408120 GCF_028583685.1 Petaurus breviceps papuanus
ACACACACACACACACACACACACACACACACACACACACACACACACCATGGCCAAGTTTTCTCTAAGACATTAATCTTGGATATAAACCCAAAAAAGACTATCCATAATCTAGCCATTTAACCTACAGAAAAGACTGTACAACCTCAGGTATTCACTGCCTAGCACTCTTAAATTGTGAAGTACATCTGAAGTACCGACCTCAGAAGTGGATTTTTTTTCCTTTATATAAGCACTAGCAATCCAACCTCTATTTAATACACTGCTGCAAAAGACTAATTTTACTTCTGTCACCACCACTGGTGTTTCATCCACATGTGCTCTTGGTCAGTCTCTTCCCCCATGTCTCAGATCTCTGGAAGAATGTCTTCCTCTGACCTTTTGCTGGGTCTGCCACTCAAGAATTCTATTTGAAGTGTTATTTTAAAGATTTTTTTTTATAAAAAATGTTGGGAATATTGGGAGAGTTCAACTGAGTTCTTCTCTAGTCTGTCATATTGGCTCTGTCCCCTGCCCCCAGAATATGAAAGACTTAATACTATTTAGATAATTATTTAGCAATCAGTAATAAAAAATAGCAATAACTAAGTTGACATTAACATTTTTATCCACAAGTTAACCAATGTAAATTCATTGCTAAAACAAGGAACCCAAGAGTTTAGAAAATACTTCAGAGAGCAAATTGTTGAGGGAAGAGATGAGTGTGAAAAGTAACACTCAATCAGAATATAAACTAATTACTAATATCTTATAAAGATTTTTTTCTCTTTATGATCCTCTCACTCATTCTCTCCCTCTTCTGTTCCTATGCTTCCTTCTACTCCCTCAGATATATTACAGAATTCCCTAAGAGAAATAAGCCTGTGACAGCCTCTGTATATATTTAGGATCATTTTTAAAGATTATCTTTTACCTTATGGAACTAATTATTGATAAATTTGTATGTTATTGAGCTAAGGATTTCCCTGTTTTTTTTTGTACTTTCAGTTTCTATGGGAAAAGAGCCCCAAAAGAGAGGACTTAAGCCAAATAAGGAGAAAAAAATCAAATGGGTGATTTGGAGGGATCTGGATGAGTGAAATATGTATGAAGTTGAATTTGGTAAGAAGAGATTTGGCAAAAATTAAGAACTTGAAGAAGATTTATGGAAATATCTCCAGGCTCAGATACTTATCCAGATCTTAATTCCATTGTAAGAAAGCTGGTTCAAGAATAAATAAAGGAAGGGGCGGCCAGGTAGCACAGCGAGTAAGAGTACTGGCTCCAGTGTTGAGAAGGCCTGGAGATCGAATCCTGGGCTCAGACACTTAGCACCCACCCAGAAACACCTGGCCGTGTAACCTTGAGCAAGTTACTTAACCCTGATTGCTTTAAAAAATAAAAAAAAGAATAAATAAAGAAGATGTACAGGAACTAAGAAGGATCAAGGAATAATAAAGAATAGAACCAGTAAAGGATAGACTCAGGAAGGAGAAGGTAGTTGGTAAGATAAGGTAAATGAGAAATGTTAGGGGAAAAAGTGTATTGAAAAGTGGATTGTTAGGCAAACCTGTGAAATAGGACATGGGTATAAAGATGAAAGGGAAGTGGAAGTGCCTGTCTGTAAAATTATTGAGAAAAAAATAAAAAGTACTTTGAGTAAGCTTATCAAGTCATGAATAAGTGAAAAGTTTAGAGGCAGCTAGGTGGCACAGTGAGTAGAGCACCAGCTCTGGAGTCAGGAGGACTTGAGTTCAAATGTGACCTCAGACACTTAATATGTACTAGCCTTGTGACCTTGGGCAAGTCACTTAACCCCAACTGTCCAGCCTTTCCCTTTCCTAAAAGCAGAAAAAAAGTGAAAAGTTTAAAATGGGTATTTAGAACTGAGGTATAAACTTCCATAAGTAGTTTAAAAATACAAAGCTAACCTATTTGTTGAACTGATAACAGTAGAAGAGAGATCTGTTGTCTTTCCAAGGCTTGTATCCAAGATGTAACAGGTAACTCCCTAAAGTGTATCCAAACAGATGACAATTGCACTTCTGGTACTTATGTTGGGTGAAAATACTATTCTAGGAAGAATGTTTCTAGACAGTTCCTTGACACAAAAAGTGTTGTCAATGATTGTGAAATCCTGAAGAAATAAGGGAAAACCATATGGAAATTGTTGCACAACGATGGTAAGAGATGCAGAAAATTTAATTTGGGAAGTGGACAGCTAGATGAGAAAATGGTGTCTGAAAACTTAAACTGAAATTCTAGATCATGGCTTTATAATGGTAAGAATGTATTTGCCAGGGGCAGACAGGTGGCTCAGCAAGTAAGAGCACCAGCCCCAGTGTTGGGATGACCTGGGGATCAAATCCGGGCTCAGATACTTAGCACCACACCCAGAAATAACTGGCCTTGTAACCTTGAGCAAGTTACTTAACCCTGATTGCTTTATAAAAAAGAATGTATTTGCCAAGTATCTTTTTTCCTCAAAATTTTATTTTAGACTTAAATGCCAGAACACAAATAGAGAATAGAAAAAAGAAACAAAAACATATCATAAACTTAAAAATTGGATTAAATATAAAGTTAGAAAGAAATAAAAGCATGTCATGTTCATAGTAGAACATAAGAGGATTCAAAATCAACAAATTTACATTTCAAAAAAGTTTATATGATAAATAATACTCATTGTGTTGAGAATTTTCCGTCTTTTCTTTGCTTCCTTGTGAATTTTCTTTTGCTCTCTGCTGTGCACTTTTTTTTTTACTTTGTTCTTTCCCCAACCTCAAGGCCACAATAAAGTTTAAAATGTTTCTCTATGACTATAAATATATACATACCCTCCCCCATACCTCCAGAAGGCTACAATAAAATTTAAATATGTTTCTCTATTCCTATAGCTATATATAGACACATATACATATAAAGACATATACATTCCCAAACACATTCTACTTCTGATCTTTATTTTCATGTACATGCATATCTCTTGTTTCCCACCCACAACCTTGTCCTCCTATGACTTGCCTACCCCCCCCTCCAAGGATCCCTCCCCTATCCTTCCATTCTCATAAATCTAAACACCCTTCTATACCCCTATTTACCTATTCTCTCACCCTTCCCTCTAAAGATTCCTCCCTTGTCCTCTCTTCCTTCCCTATACCCTTACCATTTTATTTCTTTTGAGTTTAGAAGACTTCTATGCTCTTTTAAATATATATGTATTGTTCCCTCTTACACCCATTCCCTATGAAATTAAGTTACCAGAATTACCAAGCCTCCTACCCCATCTAATTCCTATGTATCAATTCTTCCTCTTGCACCTCATTTATATAAAATAATTACTCTTTTTAGCTGTTCCTAAATGGTTTTACTTTTAAAATTCATATTATGCCCAGGTTTACCCCAATCTTTCTTGTGAATTACCCAATTATTAATAAGAATCTTTGACATAAATTTTACATATATAAAAAGTAAACAGTTTGTCCTTGTGGATCCCTTATAATCAGTCTTTATTATGTACCTTATATTTATATTGGTTCTTGTATGTCAAATCATCTATTAAGTTCAGGTTTTTCTTAAAACAAAGTCTTGAAAATATGAGAGTTTATCAAATGTCCATTATTTTTTTGTCCAAGTTAACTTTGCAGGGTATGGTATTTTTGGCTGGAGCCCATGTTCTTTTGCTCTTCAATATGTTGTGTTCCAAGACCTGTGTTCCTTTAATATTTCTCCTGCTAGGTCTTGTGTAATTCTAACTGCAGCACCATCATATTTAAATTGTTTTAATTTTGATACTTTTAATAGTTTTTCCTTGAGCTAGGGGTTTCAGAATTTAACTATGATATTCCTATGAGTTTTCCTCACAGCATTTGCCAAGTATCTTGTAAATCTAATCAGGACTTTAAATATGAAAAGGGAAAGGAGACTTTAGAGGGGAGCAAATATAAGAAAGAAGAAAAGCAGCTGAGACATCCATAAATTCACAGAAGATAAAATCCACGAAAGAAGCCAATATGTAAGAACACATGGCCTCAGCTGTCCAACGCATAAATGCACATAGTTTAGGCAGCAAATAGGAGTAACTAGAGATCCTAATCTAAGGCGTAGAAATTTAACTTTATATGTATGCCTGAGACTTGGTGTGATAAAATCCACAATGGAATATGATTCTAGATGTGTTATTATCCAAAAGAAAGAAGAGAGGTAAAGGGCAGAGTAGGGTACTGTTATATATTAAGACTATGCTTATATAAAGAAAGAAGTTCTTATATAAATAAAGGAGAACTATATAAGTTCTATATAAAGAAGAAGAAAGTTTGACGTTCGAAAGAGTGAGAAATATGTAATTTTGTCTTCTAGGTATACTAAAGACCATCTCAACAGGAAAAGGAAATGCATAAGGATTTTGATAAACAAATCATAGGCCTGGTATATAGATATGGCATTGTAGTAATAGAGTACTTCAGTGACCATATACCAGTTGTATCACTTTCCCTCCCTTTCTGTCTCATAAGTTCTTGACTTAGTGATCATTTCATCTTTCAAAAGGTCTTCATCAACAAGAATAAATTCTATCCTCTATCTGATACTTACTAACAGGGCAGAACTGGTTGCTAGGGAGAGGAGGTGGTTGTGGAAATGAGGAGATTCATAAAAGAAAATAAACACTCCATTTTAGACTTTGTGAAAGAGGACAGGAAATGTGATATTATCTCACATATATCCTGCATTTTGAGAAAGAAGGAAAGTTATTTAGTAACTTATGCACTAAAATCCTAAAGGGGGAGTCAGTCTATGAAGAATAGGTGATGCTCAGTAAACTCCTGAAAATATAAAGGGTAATAATTCCAATGAATGGGCATCAAGATGGTCCCATGGATTGAGTGCTGGTCATGGAGTCAGGAAGACCCGAGTTCAAACATAGACTCAGATATGTACTACATGATCCCGGGCACGTCACTTAACCATATTTGCCTCATGTATAAAATGAACTGGAGAAGGAAATGGCAAACCACTCTAATATCTTTGCCAAGAAAATCTCAAATGGGGTCACAAAGAGTCAGACATGACTGAGACAGCAAAACATGAGGAATTCCAATGAGGAAGATATGGACATTTTAGTTACTTTATACATATAATTATAAATTGCTTTCCATTATGATTGTGCTAATTCACAGACTGACCAGCAATGTACCACAATCTAACCCCACAACCCTTTCAATTTTTTTCTCATATTTGTGAATTTACTCTATGTGAAGTAAAATCTCAGGGTTATTTTGGTTTGCATTTATCTTATTATTGGTGATTGGGGGGGATGTGTGTGGTGATTAATAGTTTGCAATTATTTTGAGAAGTGATTATTTACAACCTTTGACAATTTATTTTTGGAATGGATTTTGGTTGTATACATACACATATATATTATAAATATTGTTTGCATATATAGATATAAATGTGTGTATTCACAGACACAGGTGATACCAAACCTCTATCAAAGAAATTTGACTAAAATATCTTTTCCCCATTTTATCTTTTCCATTCTTGTGCTTTTTAGCTTCATAAAATCAAAATTATCTGTTTTATTTTTTTTTAAATTATCTCTGTCTCTTGTTTAGTTAAGAATATCTCCTGATCCAAGAAAATCCCAAAGGACTCATGATGAAAAATGCTATCTGCCTCAAGAAAAAAAATACTGAAGTTCACTGAATACACACTGAAGCATATTATTTTTCTTTCTTTCTTTCTTTTGTTTTCTTGCACAGAATGACTAATATAGAAATATTTATATTATTTACACATATAACCTATTTTATATGATTCACATTGATAACCTATATCAAATTGCTTGCCATCTCAGGAAGTGGGGAGGGAAGAGAGGGAAAGAGAAAATTTGCAAATCAAAACTACAAAAAAAAACCCAACTTAATACGTGTTAAAAATTATTTTCATATATAATTGGAAGGAAAATAAAATATCATTTAAAAAATGAACATATCTCCTACCAAAGGCTATAAAATATATGATTTACTTTCCTAATTTTTATGTTATGATTTTTATATTAACTTCATGCATCAATTTAGAATTTATTGTGGAATATTGTGTATGATATTGGTTTAAAGCTAATTTCTTCCAGGCAGCTTTTCAGTTTTCCCAGCAATTTTTATCAGTTTTTTAAATAAATATTTTATGTATCTTGTAATTATTTGGAATGAAATTTCTCTATTATGATTTCCAAGATTTTTATTATTGTTGTAAAAAATAATGTTGGGTTGTCAAGATGTATGTGGCCTGCAAGTTTATTGAAGCTAGTTATTTTCTCCATATCTTTTTGGATTTCCTAGGATTTCCTAAATAAAGGCATAAATAATCAGCAAATAGGGATAAATTTGGCTACTCTTTCCCCATATTTACATATTTAATTTCTTTCTCTTGTCTTACAGGTGTTGTTAGCATTTCCAGAACTATATTAAATAATAATGGGGAAAGTGTGCATCTTTGCTTTACTCTTATATTTACTAGAAAAACTTCTAGTACCCATCTCCATTGTACATGATATTTGTTTTTGGTTTTTAATAATACCTTTTTGATGATTTTTTTTAAAAAAGATCCATCTCTGCCAATAATTTGTAGTGTTTTTTCAAACAATTGACTGTTTTACTTTGTAAAAAGCTTTTTTTCCTGTATCTATTGAAATTATTATGTCATTTAGGATGTTTTGCTTTTAATATGAATAACTGTGGTGATTTGTTGAATGATCCTTTCATCAGTGATATAAATCCAATTTGGCCATGATGAATAATTTCTTGGATGTATCAGAGTAGTTTATTTGACAAGATTTTTAAAAAATATTTTTAATGCTGTTCATTAACAATATTAGTCTGTAATTCCTTTTCTGTGCTTTATCTTTCCCTAATTTAAGTATTATGGTATTTTTCTCACAAAGAGTCCTTTCTTTATAAATTTTTGAGAATAATTTTTGTATTTTTTTTACTAATTGTTCCATAAAAGTTTGACAGAATTGTCTTATGAAGCCATCAGAACCAGGAGTTGTTTTCATTGCTGTTGTTCTTGATATTTCCATTATAAATATAGAAAGTTTCATTGTTAAGTCCATATTTCAGTCTATATCTTTCATTGTCAGAATAGCAGGCTGGTTTTCCAACATGTAAAAGAACTAGAGACTATATATTGTCACCTGATTTATTTAACTTGTGTGCAGAGTGCATCTTGCAAAATGCCAGGCTGCATGAATAAAAAGCTGGGATTAAAATTGTGTGGAGAAATATCAACAAGCTCAGATATGCAGATGATACCATTCTGATGGCAGAAAAAGAAGAATTAAGAAACCTCTTGATGAGGATGAAAGAAGAGAATATTAAAGTTGACTTGAAGTGAAACATTAAAAAATGAAGATCATGGCAACTGTCTCATCACGTTCTGGCAAAAGAGGGTAAAGAAACACAAGCAGTGTTAGATTTTATATTCTTGGGTTCAAACATCCCTGCAGATGATGACTTCAGTCATGAAATGAAAAGGTGCTTGCTCCTTGGAAGGAAAGTTATGGCAAATCTGGACATTATCTTAAAAAGCAGAGCTATCACCTTGGTGACAAGGGTCCAAATAGTCAAAACTATCATTTTTCCAGCAGCAATATATGACTGTGAGAGTTAGACTATAAGGAAAGCTGAGCACCACAGAATCTATGCTTTAAAATGATGGTTCTGGAGGAGACTTTTGAGAGTCCCTTGGACAGAAAGAAAGTCAAATCAGTCAATACTTAAAGAAATTAATTCGTGATATTCACTGGATGGTCAAATACTGAAGCTGAAACTTAAATAATTTGTTCACATAAAAAGATGGAACTTATTGGGGGAAAAATCTATCCTGATGTTGGGAAAGACTGAAGACAAAATGGGATAGCAGAAGATGAGATGGATAGATAGTGTCATAGAAACAATGAACATGAGCTTGGACATATTTCAAGAGATAGTAGAGGATAGAAGGGTAGGGTTTCTTTTGGTCCATGGGGTTAATAAGAGTCAGATACAACTGAACAACTGAACAATAACTTTCATTTGTGCTTCCTGAACACTTTACTATATTTTATTGCACTGTTTTCTATGAAGTATATGTTTATTGTTTCTGTCATTTATATTTATATACAATATCTCTGTACACTAATATAAGGATTATTTTTTGTTAAAAAGTTTAAAGGTTCCACATAGTACTGGGAAATATGTAGATTCCTTAGCAATTACATTTAGATGATGCCATAAGTCTTTTAGTTTTACTTTCTCTATCTATTTGTTCAGTTCTATATTTTTTTTTGCCTTTGTTAATCTTTATGTTAGATTTTCCAAAATGGAGAAAGGAACACTAACATTTCCTGTTACTTTTACATTATTCTCTATGTCTTCTTGCAATTCAGTTAATTGTCCCATATTCATTCAGATACTAAAAGATTTGGATTATGTAAGCTTCATAATGTCATTGGTTTGTTTCTATGGTTTCTGTCAATATAATGTAATTTCTTTGTTTTTCCTTTTTTAATGCTATGAATATATGTATTTTTTATTTTTCTGATTGCATGATCTCAACTGCTTTTTAAAAATATATAGATATATAGTTAACTTTATTTCAGCTCTCATTTTATGCTGTGTATATCTTTGTTTCTTTACATATGTTTCTTGCAACCAATAGGTTATGGAGTTTTGCTTTCTTCTCTAATCTATAACTCTTTTCCATTTTATTGGACTTTGAATTTAGGTTCACATTTATCTCCATTTATATCTAATATTGTTTTTATTAATTCAGTTTTTTCCTTTTCCTTTACTTTGATTTTATTTTACTTCCTGCCCTTCCCCCCCCTCCCTTTTGCGACCTTTTCTCATACTTTTGGAGTTTTACTTCACTCACTAATTCCTATATCTTTCTTTTCTCTTAGTTAAGTTCTCTTTCCTATTCTCTCCTTCAACTTCTTGTGCATATTGGTTTTTAAATTTCATTTTCTTTACCTTTTTTATCAAAGATTTATTTACCTTTTTCTATTCATTATTTCTCTTCATTTTTGTTCCTTTAAATTTGATTCATAATTATTAATAATTACAAATCTGGTTCTAACTATGTATTCATTTTTTATTCCATGTGTTTCTCTTGAAGTTAAAGTTCCTAAGGTATCTCTCTCGATTTACTTCTTCTAACCTTGCACACCTTGCCCCATGGGCCCCTTTTTTCCATTGCTCCCCACTACTACAAATACTGATCCAAGAACTATATGAACACAATTACAAAACATTTTCCAAACAAATAAATTCAGACCTAAATTGTTGGAAAAAATAACACTTGTTCATGGGTAGACCAAGCTGATTTAATAAAAATAACAATTCTGCCTAAATTAATTTACCCATTCAGTGCCATATCTTTCAAACTACCAAAAATTATAGAACTATAAAAAATAATAACAAAATTAATCTGGAAAAACAAAAGTTCAAGAATATCAAGGGAGTTAAGGGAAAGAAATGCAAGGAAAAGTGGCCTGGATGTACCAGATCTTAAATTGTCTTGTAAAGCAGCAATAATCAAACTACTTGGTATTGGATAAGAAATAGAGTGACAGATCAGTGGAATAGGTTAGGTACACAAGACACAATAGTCAGTGACTAAAGTAATCTAATGTTTGATCAACCCAAAGACTCAGCTTCTGTGATAAGAACTCAATATCTGACAAAACCTTCTGGGAAAACTGGAAAAAATATGGCAGAAACTACACATGATGAATATGATACACCATATAAATGGGTAAATGACTTAGATATAAAGGCTGATACTATAAGCAAAGTGATAGAGCAAGCAATAGTTTGCCTGTCAGGCTTATGGAGAAGGGAAGAATCTATAACCAAACAACAGAGAACATTATGAAATGCAAAATGGATAAGTTGATTCCATTAAATTGAAAAGTTTTGGCACAACAAAAGCCAATGCAACCAAGATTAGAAGGTAAGCAGAAAGCTAAGAAAATTTTTACAGTCAGTGTCTCTGATAAAGGTCTTATTTTTAATACACACACACACAGACACACACACACATAAAGAGAGAGAACTGAGTCAAATTTATAAGAAGACAAGTCATTCTCCAATTGGTAAATGGTCAAAGGATATAAATAGGCAGTTTTTAGATGAAGAAATTAAAGCCATGTATAGTCATATAAAAATGCTCAATAACTCTGAGAAACCATATCACACCTATCAGTTAGGTAACATAACAGAACAGGAAAATGATAAATTGTAATGATAAAGGAACTGGGAGCTGCCTGCCTTTGAACCCAGGTGACAGTTGTAGCTGGGTCCATGGAAGAGGAAACTTGGAAACTAAGAGCTTGCCTCAAGTCAAGCCAAAAGAAGACTTTGCTTGGATACTGTGTACTGACTAAGAAGGTTGTGATTTGCTTATGACAAAGGGGTGGATGGTCTGTATATTTTCCACTACCCCTTAAGAGGGTATTGAGTAGTGACTAATGACAGAGTAGTGACTCATGATTGAATAATGACTGATGACTGAATAGTGACTGATTTGTAACTTAGTGTGCCCCATGAGTGGAAGGCTTTAACTGTTATACTTTCAAATGATTGTTCTTTGTTCAAAACATTTTTAAAGCAATTGGGGTTAAGTAACTTGCTCAAGGTTACACAGCCAGTTATTTCTGGGTGTGGTGCTAAGTATCTGAGCCCAGATTCGATCCCCAGGTCATCCCGACACTGGGGCCGGTGCTCTTACTCGCTGAGCCACCTGGCCACCCCTAAGCAATTGGGGTTAAGTAACTTGCTCAAGTTTACATGGGTGCTAAGTGTCTGAGCCTGGATTCGATCCTCAGGTCATCCTGACACTGGGGCTGGTGCTCTTTGTTCAAAACTTTGTGGCCACTATGGTGGAAACTATGTGGCCATTTTAATGATAAGCTGTTGTGAATGCTATATTGTGATCTTATGTGATGAATTGTAATATTGTGAATGGTGTGCCTTGGCTTTCTGTGAATGTTTTGCTGTGACTTGTTACTGAATAGAGTGTTCCCTATACTGTGTAATAAGAATCTTAAAAGCTGTTCACAGTAGCAGTTGTCTGGAAAGCTGCTCATGCATGGCTTTACATAAATGTTGGAGAAGATGTGGGAAAAAAGCACTAATGCTTTGTTGGTAGAGTTGTGAACTGATCCAACCACTCTGGAGAGCAATTTGGAACTATAGTCAAAATGCAATATAATTGTGCAAACTCTTTGATCCAGCAATACCACTTCTAAGGTTGCATCCCAAAGTGTTCACAAAAATGGGAAAAGAACATATATGTACAAAATATTTATAGCATGTCTTTTTCTGGTGGGTGAGAACTGGAAATTGAGGGGATGCCTTTCAATTTGGGAATGCCTGAACTAGTTGTGGTAAAAAATTGTAATCAGGTAGACTTCAGAAAAAAAAAACTTGGAAAGACTTATATGGACTAATGCTTAGTGAAGTGAGCAGAACCAAGAGAACATTGTACACAGTAACAGCATCATTGTCCAATAAATAACTTTCATAGACTTGGCTCTTCTCAGCAATGCAAGAATCTAAGACAACTCCCAAAGACTCATGATGGAAAATGGTGTCCACATCCAGAGAAAGAACTATGAAGTCTGAATGCAGATTGAAGTGTACTATTTGATCTTTTTTTCCTTTTTCTTTAGTTTTTTTCTTATCATTCCTCCCATTGGTTCTAATACTTCTTTACAACATAACTAATGCAAAAAAATGTGCTTAATATGAATGTATATGTAGAACCTTTATCAGATTTCATGCAATTTGGGGTGGGGGTGGGAGGGAGACTATTGAAAACTCAAAAGCTTATGGGAATGAATGTTGAAAACTAAAAATAAATAAATAAATTTTTAAAAAGAAATGGCTACATATTTATTGAGGTATACATTATATTTATAATGTATATGTGTAAGGGTTATGGGATTTAAAGATCTCCCATGCCCCATGGACGTGCTGACATAGCAGAGCAAGAGAAAAAAAAAGCCGAGCTAACGGTCCTGCGGTTGGCAGTTGGTGGCGGTTGCTTTTTTTTTTTTTTTTGAGTTAGGACTCCTGCTGAGGACTGCCAGAGGCCAGAGCTGCTGGGAGCGCTCTTCCAGGACACTGGGTGGTTGCTGTGAGTGGGGAGAGGAGGACCTTTGCCTGAGGTAGCCTGTTCTGTTTTAAAGGCTTGAAAATGTGGGTGCTTTCTACTTTATCTACCTGTGCCAATGTCATAACAACTCTGATGGCTTTCACTTTCTGGTTTTGGGACTCAGTCTTTTGGTATCTTAATAAATTTTCTAGTTTATTTCCCCAAATGGCAAACCTGATGTATTTTGTGATGGATAATTATATCAGCATATTTGTAATCTCTATAGGCATTGTGAATATGGCATTGCTGATACAATATGTTATCTTGTTCCCCCAAAAGAATGTGAGATCTTCAAGGGCAAAGACTGATTTAAAAAATTCCCAGCTCCTAGCACAGTTTCTGCATCATTATTGATTGATTGGAAGAGTTGAGAATTACCTCCATTAAAACTCTATTTCAAATCCTAAAAAAAGAAAAAACATAAATACTGATCTCTGTAGTTAAAAGAGATTGAAGTATTGCACCACTGTAAGAATTTTTCTAGATTCCTGATTCTTTACTTCTTTCTATCCTTTGTCCTTCCCATAATCACCTTTATGCCATTTGTAATGAAAAGTCCTCCCTGGGTCCATGTTGTCCTACTTTTCTAGGTACCTATTTCCCATGGGAACTCTGAAACCCATGAAGCAGAATAAGTAGTTTCTAGAAGCAACAAATCCCTGCAGATTATCATATCTATCTCCCTTTACAAAATATCTTTCTCCATGGGATCATTGTTCACTGTAACTCCCAGCATCCCCTGAAATGACATGTCCTCCTTCACTTCTATCTTCTCTAATCCATTCTGTGGCCTTGTAAGCCATTTTCCTCCAGGTCCTTTTCTTAGAGGCTATAGGAATTATTTTTCTTCATTTCTAACCTCTGAGTTAATTAGAGAACATCACATATTTCTCTCAATATTCTTTCTTCCTCCTCCCCCATTATGTGCCATTCCATTCTGCATTTAATCTCACAAAAATACTGAATTATTTTTAGGCAATGTGTTATTACATTCAGTCCATGATATTCAAGGCTTGTTCCTCTATCATAATTTCTTAGAAATCTCATAATGTTCTCTCTGTCATTATTTTGTTTTTGTTTTTGTTTAAGACTCAAGGACCAGAATACAAATACAAAATGGAGAAAGAAAACAAAAATATATCATAAACTTAAATATTAAAATACAATTTAAATTCAAATAATTTAAATACAAAGAAATAAAAAGCATATCATGTGTGTAGCAGAAAATAAGAAGAGTTTCAAAATATGTAACAATAAATTTTCATTTCAAGAAAATCTGTATGATAAATAATACATGTTGTGTTGATAATGGTCTGTCTTTTCTTTGTTTCCTTGTAAGTTTTTATTTTGTTCTCTGATGTGCACTTTTTTACTTTGTTCTTTTTCTACTCTCTCCACCCTCTCCCAGGAGGCTAAAATAAGGTTTAGATGTGTTTCTCTATGGCTATAAATATAAAAATAAATATATACAAACACACACACACACACACACACACATATAGTTTCCCAAACATATTCTACTCCTGATCTTTGTTTTTATGTTTGTGCATATCTCTTGCTTTCTATCCCTCCTGCCTCCTCTACTTTACCTCTACCCACTGTCTTGCCCAATCATTATTTTTCTAACCCCCTCCAAGGATGCATCCTCTGTCCTCCCATTCCCATAAATTTAGATACCCTTCTATATCCCCTTTCTACCTATTCCCTCAACCTTCCCTCTAAATATACCTCCCTTGTCCTTTCCCCCCTCCCTATGCCCCTACCATTTTTTTTCATCTGAATTTTGAACTTTTATAATCTTCTAAATATATATATTGTTCTCTCTTTCACCCATTACCAATGAAAAATCTATCAGACCTTCTCCGCCATCTAATAGCTCTATATCAGTTCTTCCTCTTGCACCTCATTTGTATCATATAATTTTTAGCTGTTTCTAAATGGTTTTACTTTTTGAATTCATATAATACGCAGGTTTTCCCCAGTCTTTCTTATGAGCTACACAATTATTGCTAAGAATCATAGGCATACATTTTATATATATAAAAAATAAACAATCTTTTTTTATGAATCCCTTTTAATCAGTCTTTTGTATGTGCCTTATATTTCTCTTGGCTCTTGTATGTCAAATCTTCTATTAAGTTCAGGATTGTTTTTAAGAAAATCTTAAAAGTCTGAGAGTTTATCAAATATACATTTTTCCATTCAGTATGATACTTAACTTTGCAGGGTATGATATTTTTGTCTGGAGCCCCAGTTCTTTTGCTCTTCAATATGTTGTGTTCCAAGACCTGCAGTCCTTTAATGTCTCTGTTGCAAAGTCTTGTGTAATTCTAATGGGGCACTATGATATTTAAATTGTTTTATTCTTGATGCTTTTAATATTTTATCCTTGAGATGGGGATTTCATAATTTGACTATCTTATTCCTATGAATTTTCCTCATAGGATCTCTTTTAAGTAGTGATCGATGGATTTTTTCTATTTCTACTTTCCCCTTTGTTCTATTACTTCAGGACAATTTTATTTAATTATTTCTTGTATTATTATGTCAAGATTCTTTTCTTGATCATAACTTTCAGTCAGTCCAATTATTTTTATCCTTTCTATTCTTGATCTATACTCCAAATCTGTTGTATTCTTATGTTTCACTTTCTCTTCAATTTTTCATTTTTCATATTTTGCTTAATTATTTCTTGATCTCTTATAATTTCACTGGCTTCCCTTTGCCCAGTTCTAATTTTAAAGGTGTCATTTTCTGAGATTCTGGATCTTGGGAGTGAAAGCAGAAACTCATCTGAACTCCTCTGTGAATTCCTTCAGTAACCTTGAAAAAGTGAATCTAAATGGATTTTAAAATGGTTGCATCCATTGGGAGACAGAACATGATTAATGGCAAGCAAAAGAAGTAGTTAACACCTTGTTTCAGCTACTTAGTTGACACCTTATTTCAAATCTTTCCCATGATTGTATCAAGTCTTTGTTGAGGAGCAGGACTTGTGAACCCTAGAACTTGTTAACTCTTGTTGCTGATGCAACAGGAAAAGGAAGGGCTAATGACCACATATTAGGAGAGGTCCAGGCTGGATAGAGTAGAACTGAGAAGAGAGAATAACTGAGAAGAGAGAAGAACTAAGAACTGAAAAGAACTAGGAAGACAACTCTTGTGGTGGCAGAGCTGAGAAGGAGAAAATTTGTAGTATCCCAGCACTCTATGTTTGTCTGTTCTTTCTGTGTTGATTTTTGTTTGTTATACTTTTTACAGAAGCTCTGGGACCTTACTATCAGTCCTAAAAGAGGATTTTCTAGTTGTCTCTTTACAGAAGTCATGGAGGAGGGATTCAGAGATCCTGGAACTGTATTGATGATTTGTGTTGAACTCTTGGACCTTGCTTGTGGGTCTCTGTTGATTTCACAGTCAGATAGTGAATTGATCATGGTACCATCAATGTGTATGAATGTTATTTTGGCTCTGTTAAGCTTTGTCTTCCCAGAAACAGACACTGTGAAGGAATTGAGGTGGACTGGACATTGTGAGCTTCAATATGAAACTGGAACTGGATGAGGAACTGGACGAGGAGCTGAGAGATGCCTGCTCTTGAATCCAGGTGACAGTTGGGTAAATTTGGGCAGGAGGAGATACCATGGAAGAGGAACCATGGAAGCTGAGAGTCAGCCTTGTGTCAAGATGAAAGAAGACTTTACTTGGATACTGTGGTATTGATTGAGATGATCATAATTTACTCTGACCTAGGGGTGGATAACTTTGACCTTTTTACTTTGTGTCCCTTAAGGAGGCCTGCTCCTTAAGGATGATTGAGTCAAGGACTTATTGAATGATATCTTTTGTTTAAAACTGTGACCACTTCAATGAAAACTATGTGGCCACTTTAATGAAAACATTGTGAATTCTGTACTTTGGTTTCTGTCAATGTTTTGTCTTATTTTATTACTGAATAAATAGAGAGTTCACTATACTATGTAATCAGAACCTTGAAACTGTGCACAGAAGCAGTCTTGTGGAAAGCTGCTTGTGCTTGGCTTTACAGTGTGGCATATATTCAGTCCAGGAAAGTGTGCATGTGGAACTGGCAGGGGAAGCATGGAGGGCAGGGGCTACACCAGAAAAGACCTGAGACCTGACCAGAGCAGAGCCAGAGCAAGCCCAGGAAAGCTGATTCACCCACACAGGGACAATACTCAAACTTCTCACCACAACATGGGGAATCTGTTGGAGGTAGGTGAGAGAAAGCACAGAGCCCATGGCAGCAGAAACTAATTCTGGGGCTACCAACCCACAGGCTGTATGCTTAAAAATCAACCACCTGAGCTTCCAGGTGTCAAGATGGTGGATAAATCCTAGCTACTCCACTCTCAACGTAAGACTCTGAAAACCCATAGTATATTGTCTCAGGGTAAAATCTTGAAATATCACAACCCAAGGCAGGCTTGGGAGTCCTAGAGGAAAGGCTGTGGTTGTGCCTACACTAAGGTGAAGGGCAAGGGCTGTCCCAACAAGCCCCATCTCAGCTAACCAGAAGGAGATCCTGAACCTCAGGGGGGTGAAACCAGCAAATGCTAACAACAGAACCCCAGGTGTGCCTTCACACAACCAGGGGAACTGGCAGACATCAGTGCTTCCAGCCACTAGCAATTAAACATGCCTGAGTTTCAGCCTAGGGGCTGGGAGGTGGAATCCTGAAGTAAACAGATCATCCCTCCCCCATACCTTACACTGTGAGTGTCAGAGTAAGCCCTGGCCTTGGCCTCAGCCTAGACACCCAGAGGACACAGAACACAAAGCCAATAACCAGATCCCTAGCTCCCAGCATAAGAGGCATGGGTCAGCCCTCTATACCCCAGAGGCAGAAATCCACTTTAAAGGCCAGGATTTAATCACAATGGAAAAGAAGCAATTTGGAAGAACAAAAACAACTGAATCTTTTTATAGTGAGTGAGAAGAACCAAATTCATAAGAGGTCAACATTGACTCTGAAACTTCAACAGGGAATGTATACTGGTCTCAGTCCCAGAAAGGATTCTTGGAAGAGCTCCAAAAGATTTGAAAAGTCAAATTAGAGAGGTACAAGATAAACTGACTAATTAATTTAAAATTACACTTGACAAAATAGAAAAAAAATTGACTGAAGAAAACAGTGTCTTAAAAAGTAAAATTTGTGAAATTGGAAAAGAGGTGCAAAATCTAACTGGAGAAAAGAAAGCCATAAAACAAAATCTGAATTTGTGGCAAAGGACCTTCAAAAATTAATTGAGGAAAATAATTTGCTAAAAATTAGAATCAATCAATTTGAAGCTAATGACTCTATGAGGTATCATGTATCAGTTAAACTAAACCTAAAGAATGAAAAATTAGAATAATGTAAAATATCTCATTGGAAAAACAGATCCAGGAGAGATAACATAAAAATTATTGGTCTACCAAAAAGCCAGGATGAAAAAAAAGCCTCTATAACATCTTCCAAGAAATCATAATGGAAAATTGCCCTGAGGTGCCAGAACCAGAGAAAATCCACCAGACACCTTCTGAAAGAGATCCCAAATTGAAAACTCTAAGAACTATTGTAGCCAAATTACAGAACTATCATATCAAGGAGAAAATAGTGCAGGCAGCAAGAAAAAAAAAACATTCAAATATTGTGGAACTACAGTCAGGATCACGCAACCTAGCAGCTTCTACATTAAAACATCAGAGGGATTGGAATATGATATTTTGTAAGGCAAAAGAACTCAAACTATAATCAAGGATCAACTATCCAGCAAAACTAAGCATAACCTTTCAGGCAAGGAGATGGTCATTCAATGAAATAAGGAACTTCCAGACCTTGCTGATGAAAAAGTCAGAGCCCAGTGGAAAATTTTATCTCCAAATACAAGATTCAAGAAAGACATAAAAAAGTAAACAGTGAAAACACACACAGAGACACACACAGACACACACACAACGTGTTATTCACTAAGAGCAAATTGTTTACATCCCAATATGGGAAGGTGATACCTGTCAATATTGAAAATGGTATAATCATTGTGACATATAAAAGGGTGACATAGATAGAGGGTGTGGGTATAAACTAAGCAAAGTGATGATAAAAAATACCTATTAGGAGAACAAAGGAACTGTAATGGGAGAAGAGGAAAGGAGGAGGCAGAAAAAGGTAAATTATGCCACACAAAAGGCATAAAAACAAATTATAGTAGAAGGAAAGAAGAGAGGAAGATGAACATTTTATGAGCTTTACTCTATTTGGTTTTGGTTCAAGGAGGGAATAACTTACCCTGTTAAGTATAAAAATGTATCACACCTGACAGGCACTAGGAGGGGAAAGGGCAAAGAAAAGGAGGTATTATTAGAAGGAAAGGAAGAGGCAGTAAGGGCAAAGGGTAGGAAAATGGAGGGGGAGTTATAGTAAAGGAATACTGAGAGAGGCAGTGGTCAAAAGGAAAATTCTTAAGGAGGTGAAGGGAGAAGGTAAAAATAAAAGCAAACAGAGGAGGGAATAGGATGGAGGTAAAGACGCAGATAGTAATCATAATTGTGAATGTGAATAGAATGAACCCCCCCCTCATAAAATGGAAGCAGCAGAATAGATTAAAAACCATAATCCTACAATATATTGTCTACAAGAAACATATTTGAAACAGGGGGATACATGCAAGGTCAAGGTAAAAGGCTGGAACAGAACATGTTAACTTCAGCGAAAGTAAAAAAAAAAAAAGCAGGGGTAGCAATCCTTGTCTCAGATAAAACAAAAGCAAAAATAGAACTAATTAAAATAGATGAAGAAGGAAAATGTATGCTGCTAAAATGCACCATCAAGAATGAAGCAATAAAGGGTGGCCAGGCGGCGCAGTGAGTAAGAGCCCGTCAGGAGACCCAGGATGGGTTCTAGCTTCAGATTCTTAGCACCCACACAAATTAACTAGCTTTGTAACCTTGATCAAGTTACTTAACCCCAATTCCTTAAACAAAAGAAGGAAGCAATGTCATCACTTTACAAATATGCACCAAATGGCATAGAATCCAAATTCTTAGAGGAATTAAGGGAGTTAGAGAAAGAAATAGATAGCAAAACTATGCTAGTAGGGGACCTCAATCTCCCCTTCTCTGAATTTGATAAATCTAAACTCAAAATAAATAAGAAAGAAGTTAAGGAGTGAATATAATGTTAGAAAAGGTAGATATGATAGACCTCTGGAGAAAATTAAATGGGGATAAGAAGGAATATACCTTCTGCTCAGTAGTACATGAAATATAAACAAAAATAGACCATGAAATAGGGCATAAAAACCTTATAATCCATTGCAGAAAAGCAGAAATATTAAATGAATCCTTTTCAGATCATGATACAATAAAAATTATATGTAATAAAGGGCCATGGAAAGATTGACTAAAACTAAATAATTTAATCCTAAAGAATGAGTGCATCAAACAAGAAATCATAGAAGCAATCAGAAATGTCTTTCAAGAGAAGGACAATAATGAGACAACATGCCAAAACTTGTGGGATGCGGCAAAAGCAGTTCTTAGGGGAAGTTTTATAACTCTAAATGCATACATGAATGAAATAGAGAAAATGGAGATTGATAAATTGGGCATGCAACTGAAAAAGCTAAAAAAAGAACAAATTGTAAAAACTTAATTAAACACTAAATTAGAAATACTGAAAAACAAAGGAGAGATTAATGTAACAAATTAAGAAAACTATTAAACTAATAAATAAAAATAAGAGCTGGTTTTATGAAAAAAAACAATAAAATTTGATATTCCTTTAGTGAATTTGATAAAAAAAATAAGAAAACCAAATTATGAGTATAAAAAATGAAAGGGGTTAATTAATCTCCAATGAAGAAGAAATTATAACAATAATTACGAATTATTTTGCCCAACTGTATGCCCATAAATTTGATAATCCTAGAGAAATGAATGAATATTTACAAAAATATAAACTGCCAAGAATAACTGAAGAGGAAGTAAATTACTTAAATAACCCTATCTCAGAAAAAGAAATTGAACAAGCCTTCAATGAATTCCCTAGAAAAAAATCTCCAGGGCCAGATGGTTTTATTAGTGAATCCTATCAAACATTTAAAGAAAAATCAATTCTAATAATTTATAAACTATTTGGGAAAATTGGAGAAGAAGGAATCCTACCAAATTCTTTTTATGACACAAATATGGCACTGATACCTAAATTGGGAAGAGCCAAAACAGAGAAAGAAAATTATAGACCAATTTCACTCATGAATATAGATGCAAAAAATTTAAATAAAATGTTAACAAAAAGATGACAGCAACTTATCACAAGAATAATACACTTTGGTCAGATAAGATTTATTCCAGGAATACAAGGATGGTTCCATATTAGAAAAACTATTAATATAACCCATTATATCAACAACAAAACTAGTAGAAACCATGTGATTATCTCAATAGATGGAGAAATAGTCCTTGACACAATACAACACCCATTCCTATTAAAAAACACTAGAAAGATGGAGTTTTCTTTAAAATAATAAGAAGAATATATCTAAAACCATGAGCAAGTATTATATGTAATGGGGATAAGCTAGAAACATTTCTAATAAGATAGGGGTGAAAAAAGGCTTTCCATGATCGCCCCTCTTATTCAATTTGATACTAGAAATGTTAGCTGTAGCAGTAAGAAGGAAAAGAAATTGAAGGAATTAGGTTAGGCAAGGAAGAGACTAAGCTATAAGTCTTTGCAGATGATATGATGATATACTTAGAGAATCCCAGAGAATCAAGTAAAAAACTACTTGAGATAATAAATAAATTTAGCATCATTTCAGGATACAAAATAAACCTACATAAATCCTGGGCATTCCTATACATTTTTAACGAAGTCCAACAGCAAGAAATATAAAGAGAAATTTCATCTAAAGTTATTGTAGATACTATAAAATATTTGGGAATCTACCTGTCAATACAAACCCAAGAACTATATTAACACAACTATGAAACATTTTTTTTTCACGAACAAAAGTCAGAGGTAAATAAGTAGAAAAAACATCAGTTGCTCATGGATCAGTTGAGCTAACTTAATTAAAATGAAAATTTTACCTAAATTAACTTAACTATTTAGGGCCATACCAATCAATCTACCAAAAAATTACTTTATTGAGCTAGAAAAAAATTGTAATAAAATTCAGTTGGAAAAATAAAAGGTCCAGAATATCAAGGGAATTAATGAAAAGAAATGCCAGGGAAGGTGGCCTAGCCATAACAGATTTTAATCTATAATATAAAACAGCAGTCATCAAAACTACTTGGTACTAGCTGGGGAACAAGGTAGTGGATCAGTGGAATAGATTGGGTATATGAGATTCAGCAGTCAATAATTATAGTAATCTACTGTTTGATAAACCCAAAGACCCAAGTTTTGGGATAAAAACTCACTATTTGACAAATACTGCTGGGAAAACTGGAATATAGTATGGCAGAAACTGGGAATAGACCATTAAATAACACCATATACCAAAAGCAAGTCTAAATCGATGCATGATCTAGGTATAAAGGCTGATACTGTAAGCAATCTGGGAAAGCAAGGAATAGTTTACCTGTCAGATTTATGTAAAAGGGAAGACTTTATGACCCAACAAGAATTGGAGAGCATTATAAAATGCAAAATGGATAATTTTGATTACATTAAATTGAAAAGTTTCTGTACAAACAAAGCCAATATAACCAAGATTAAGAGGGAAGTGGGAAATTAGGAAAGAATTTTTACAACCAGTGTCTCTGGTAAAAGCCTCATTTCTAAAATATACAAAGAATTGAATCAAATATATAAGAATGCAAATCATTGGTGGTGGCTAGGTGGTGCAGTGAAAAGAGCACTGGCCCTGGAGTTAGGAGGACCTGAGTTCAAATCCAGCCTCAAACACTTAACACAAAACTAGCCATGTGACCTTGGGCAAGACACTTAACCCTAATTGCCCTGCCTTCCTCCCTCCAAAAAGCAAAAATAAAAGAATACAAATCATTCCCCAATTGATAAATGGTCCAAGGAAACAAAAGGCAGTTTTCAGAGGAAGAAATTAAAGATATCTATACGCATATGCAAACATACTCTAAATCACTAGTGATTAGATAAATGCAAATGAAAACAACTCTGAGGTACCACATCTCACTGGTCAGATTGGCTAATGTGACAAAACAGAAAAATGACAAATTCTGGAGAGGATGTGGAAAAATTGGAACATTAATACACTGTTGGGGAGTTGTGAACTGATTCAACCATTCTGGAGAGCAATCTGGAACTATGCCCAAAGGGCTATAAATATGTGCATACCCTTTGACCCAGCAATACAACTCCTAGCATTGTATCTCAAAGAGATCATAGAAGTGGGAAGAGCACCCATATGTACAAAAAATATTCATACTAGCTCTTTTTATGGTGGCAAAGAATTGGAAATCAAGGAGTTGCCCATCAATTGGTAATTGGCTGAACAAGCTGAGGTATATGAATGTAATGGAATACTATTGTACTATAAGAAATGAAGAGCAGATGGACTTCATATGGAGAGGCATATACAAATTGATGCTGAGTAAGAAGAGCAGAACCAGGAGAAATTTGTATGCAATTAAAGGCACAGTGTATGTGTGACAACTATTGGACTCTTCTCAGCAATGTAAGGTTATAAGACAATTCCAAAAGACTCACGATGGAAAGAGATGTGTCTACATTCAGAGAAAGAACTAGAAAGAATGGAGTTTGAATGTAGATAGAATCAAACCACCTGCTCTCTTTTGTTTCCTTGTTTGGTTTTGCTTCCTCTTTCTCATTGTACATTCCATTGGTTACAAGCTTTCTCTATAAACTGAGTAATGTCTAATGTGAAAGTATTTGCAGATCCTATACTTGATTCCATGCTGCCATGGGCAGTAGGTGGGGTGAGGAGAGAGAAGGGGAGAAAATTTGAAACTCAAGGGATTGTGAAACTGAATCTTGTAAACTAAAAGTAAACAAACAAATTAATGAAGACAAAAGAAAAAGAAATAAACCAGAAAAAATATTTTGTAGAGCTAGAAAAAATAATAACAAAATTCATCTGGAAGAACAAAAGGTCCAGAATGTCAAGGGAATTAGTGAAAAGAAGTACTAGGGAAGGTGGTCTAGCCATACAAGATTTTAAACTGTATTATAAAGCAATAGTCATCAAAACTGCTTGGCACTTGCTGAGGAATAGAGTAGTGGATCAGTGGAATAGATTAGGTACACAACATACAACAGTCAATGACTACAAGTAATCTATTGTTTGACAAACCCAAAGACCCTAGCTTCTGGTATAAGAATTAATTATTTGGCAAAAACTTCTGGGAAAACTGGAAAATAGTATAGCAGAAACTGGGCATAGACCAATATCCTACACTGTATACCAAAATAAAGTCTAACTGGATGCATGATCTAGATATAAAGGCTGAGAGTATAATCAATCTGGGAGAGCAAAGAATAGCTTACCTGTCAGATTTATGGAGAAGGGATGAATTGATGACCAAACAAGAGTTAGAGAGCATTACAAAATGCAAAATGGATAATTTTGATTACATTAAATTAAAAGGGATTTGTACAAATAAAGTTAATGTAGCCAAAATTAGGAGGGAAGTGGAAAACTGGCAAAGAATTTTTACAACCAGTATCTGAAAAAGGCCTCATTTCTAAAATATACAGATAATTGAGTCAAATTTCTAAGAATACAAATCATTCCCAAATTTATAAATGGTCCAAGGATATGAACAGGCAGTTCTCAGAGGAAGAAATGAAAGATATCTATAAGCATATGAAAAAAATGCTCTAAATCACCAGTTATTAGAGAAATGCAAATCAAAACAATTCTGAGGTACCACACCTCACTGGTCAGATTGGCTAAGATGACAAAATAGGAAAATGACAAATGCTGAAGAGGATGTGGAAAATCTGGTACACTAATGTATTGTTGGTGGAGTTGTGAACTGATCCAATCATTCTGGAAAGCAATTTGGAACTATGCCCAAAGGGCTATAAATAATTTCATACCCTTTGACCCAGCAATACCACTTCTATGGCTGTATCCCAAAGAGATCATAGAAGTGGGAGGAAGATCTATATGTACAAAAATATTTATAACCTCTCTTTCTGTGGTGGCAAAGAATTGGAAATTAAGGGGGTAACCACCAATTGGGGAATGGCAGAAAAATCTGTGGTATATGCATGTTATGGAATACTATTGTGCTATAAGAAACGATGAGCAGATGGACTTCATATTTATCTGGAGAGGCTTATATGAACTGATGTTGAGTGGGAAGAGTAGAACCAGTAGAAATTTGTACACAATTACAGACAACATTTGTGTGATGACCAACTTTAATAGACTGGACTCTTCTGACCAATGCATGGTTATAAGTCAACCCCAAAAGACTCATGATGGAGAGAGATGTCTGCCTCCAGAGAAAGAACTGGGTTTGAATCCATATTGAAGCAAACTACCTGCTCTTTTTCTTGTTTGGTTTTGTTTCCCCTTTCCCATTGCTCATTCCATCTGATACAATCCTTCTTTATAATCTGACTTATGCCTAATGTGAAAGTATTTGCAGATCCTATACTTGATTGCGTGCCACCATGGGGGGTTTAGGGGAGGGAGGGAGAGAAAATTTGAAACTCAAGGAATTGTGGAAGTGAATCTTGTAAACTAAAAGTAAACAAACAAATTAATAAAGACCAAAAATGAAAAAAAAATACATAGGAATGCTGAGGATTTATATATGTTTATTTTATACCCTGCTACTTTGCCAAATGTATTTTTTATCTCAAGTACTTTTTTACTTGATTTTCAAGGATTCTCTAAGTATATCATCATCATCTGCAAAGAATGATAGCTTAGTCTACTCTTTGCCTAACCTAATTCTTTCAGTTTAGTTTTTTTTTTCTCTTGTGGCTACTGCTAACATTTCTAGTACCAATTTGAAAAAGAGGGGTGATAGTGGACATCCTTGTTTCAACCATGAACTTATTGGAAATGCTTCTAGCTTATCCCCATTACATATATACTTGCTGATGGTTTTAGATAGATACTACTTATTATTTTAAGGAAGACTCCATTTATTCCTATACTTTCTAGGGTTTTTAATAGGAATGGGTGTTGTATTTTTCAAAGGCTATTTCTGCATACATTGAGATAATCATATGATTTCTGCTAGTTTTGTTGTTGATATCAATTATACTGATAGTTTTCCTAATATTGAACCATCCTTGCACTCCTGGAATAAATCCTACCTGATCGAAATGTATTATTATTGGGAGAAGTTGCTGTATTATTTTGCTAATATTTTATTTACATTTTTTGCATCTATATTCATGAGGAAAATTGTTCTATAATTTCTTTCGCCATTTTGTCTTTTCCTGATTTTGGTATCAGTACCATATTTGGGTCATAAAAAGAATTTGGTAGGACTCCCTCTTCATTAATTTTCCCAAATAGTTTTTAAAGTATTGGAATGAATTAATCTTTAAATGTTTGATAGAATTTGCTAATAAATCCATCTGGTCCTGGAGATTTTTTCCTAGGGAGTTTGTTGATGACTTGTTCTGTTTCTTTTTCTGAGATGGGATTATTTAACTAATTTACTTTTTCTTCAGTTAATCTGCACAATTTATATTTTTGTAAATATTTATCCATTTCACTAAGATTGTCAAATTTATGTGAATACAATTTGGCAAAATAATTTCTAATAATTGTTTTAATTTTCTCTTCATTGAAGGTATATTCTGTCATTCATTTTTGGTACTCATAATTTGGTTTTCTTCTTTTTTTTATCATATTGACTAAAAGTCTATCAATTTTATTGTTTTTTCCCTAAAACTAGCTCTTAGTTTTATTTATTCATTTCAATAATTTTCTTAATTTCAATTTTATTAATCTCTCCTTTGGTTTTCATTATTTCTAATTTAGTATTTAGTTGGGGATTTTCAGTTTGTTCTTTTTCTAGCTTTTTCAGTTGCTTGCCCAATTTATTGACCTCCATTTTCTCTGTTTTATTCATGTATGCATTCAAAGAAATAAAACTTCTCCTAAGAACTGCTTTTGCTGCATCCTGCAATTTCTGGTATGTTGTCTCATTATTGTCATTCTCTTTAGTGAAGTTACTGAATGTTTCTATAATTTCTTGTTTTATCTTCTCATTCTTTAGTTTTAGATTATTTAGTTCCCAACTAGTTTTTAGTCTATTTTTCAATGGTCTCTATTGCATATGATTTTTACTGCATCATGATATGAGAAGAATGCATTTAACATTTCTGCCTTTATGCTCTTAATTGTGAGGTTTTTATGTCTTAGTACATCATCAATTTTTGTGTGTATGCCATGTACTGCTGAAAAGAAGATATATTCCTTTTAATCCCATTCAATTTTCTCCAGGGATCTATCATATCTAGCCTCTCTAAAATTCTATTTGCCTCCTTAACTTTCTTTCTTGTTTATTTTGAGGTTAGATTTATCAAGTGCCAAGAAGGGGATATTGAGGTCCCCCTCTAGTATAGTTTTGCTATGTATTTCTTCCTCTAATTCCCTTAACTTCTCCTCTAGGAATCTGGATGCTATACTGCTTAGTGCATATATAAGTAATGCTATTGCTTCATTCTCAATGGTGCCTTTTAGCAGGATATAGTTTGCTTCCTTATGTCTTTTAATTAGATCTATTTTGCTTTTGCTTTATCTGAGATAAGGATTGCCACCCCTGTTTGTTTGTTTTTTTTAACTTTAGCTGAATCATAATACATTCTCCTCCAGCCTTTTACCTTTGGCCTGTATGTATACCCTTGTTTTAAATGTGTTTCTTGTAGATAGCATATTGTAGGATTGTGGTCTTTAATCCATTATGCTCTCCCCCTCCATTTTATGGGAGAGTTCATACCATTCACGTCCAGTTATGATTTCTATCTGTGTCTTCCCCTCCATCCTATTCCCTCCCCTGTTTATTTTTTTTATTTCTTCCTTCTCCCTTCCCCTCCTTAAGGGGTTTCCTTTTGACCACCGACTTCCTCAGTATTCCCTCCCAGTTCCCCTTTCTTTACCTACCATTTCCCCTTACTACTATTCCCCTCCCTTCTAAAAACACCCCCCTTTTTCTTCTCCTTTACCCCTCCTACTGCCTGTAGGTCAGAATAGATGTTCATACTTAACAGAGTATGTTATTACCTCCTTGAAACCCAGCCAATGAGAGTAAATTTCACACAGTGCTTCTCCCCCTCCCTCCTTACCCTGTATTATAATGAGTTTTTGGTCTTTTCACTTTAGAAATCTAAATTCAACTGATTATGTTGATCCCTCCTTGAACCAAAACCAATGAGAATAAAGTTCATATGATGTTCATCTCCCTCCCTTCTTTCCCTCTACTATAGTATGTTTTTATACCTCTTCGTGTGGCATAATTTATGCTTTTTTGCCTCATTCTTTCCTTTTCTCCCATTACAGTCTCTTTGTACCCCTTAATGAGGGTTTTTTTATCATCATATTAGTTCATTTATACCCACACCCTCTATCTATGTATATCCCTTTTAAATGTCATAATAATTATATAAATCTCAATATTGACAGGTATCAGCTTCTCATACAGTGAGCTAAACAGTTTGCTCTTATTGAATCACAAATTAGGTGCATGTGTGTGTTTTCCTTTTTATGTCTTGTATTTGGAGATCAGATTTTCCATTGAGTTCTGGCTTTTTCATCAGGAAAGTCTGGAAGTCCCTTATTTCATTAAATGGCCATATCCTTGCCTGAAAAATTATGCTCAGTTTTGCCAGGTAGTTGATCCTTGGTTGCAGTCCAAGCTCTTTTGTCCTATGAAATGTCAAATTACATTCCCCTCCCCCCCAGTTTTTTAATGTAGAAGCTGGAAGGTCCTGTGTAATCCTGACTATAGTTCCACGATATTTGAATAGTTTTTTTTTTTTCTGTCTGCAAGCAGCATTTTCTCCTTGACCTTGTAATTCTGGAATGTGGCTACTATATTTCTAGCTACTATATTTCTTCTTGACCTTGTAATTCTGGAATGTGGCTACTATATTTTTACACATTTTCAAGTTGGGATCTCTTTCACGAGGAGTATAGTGAATTCTTTTGATAACTATTTTACACTCTCATTCTAGGACCTCAGGACAGTTTTCTTTGACAATCTCTTGGAGGATATTCTTCAGGCTGTTTTTTTCATCAAGGCTTTCTAGTAGACCAATAATTCTTAGGTTCTCTCTCCTGGATCTGTTTTCCAGGTCAGTTTTTTTTTTCCAGTGAGATATTTTACACTTTCTTCTAATTTTTCAATCTTTATGTTTCGTTTGACTGACTCTTGATGCATCACAGAGTTCTTTTCTTTGGTTTGACTAATTCTATTTTTTAGTGAATTATTTTCCTTGGTTAGTTTTTAAAGCTCCTTTTTCAGGGAGGCATTTTTGCTAGTTAGATTCTAAACCTCCCATCCCAGCTCACAAATTTTACTTTTTTTTTCAGAGTTGACACAATCCATTCTTTTTTTTGTATAATTTGTTTATTTTTAGTTTTCAACATTCATTTCCACAAGATTTTGAGTTAGAAATTTTCTCCCCATCTTTCCCCTATGCCCACACCAAAATAGTGATCCTACTAAATACCCCTTATCCCAATGTGCTCTCTCTTATATATTCCCCCTTGCCACTTCTGACTTTCTAGTGGGGCAAGGTGGATTTCTATACCCCATTGTTTGCCTATCTTATTTCCCAGTTGCAAGTAAATAATGATTATGTATATGTACATATATATTTAACATTTGATTTTAAAACTTTGATTTGCAGATTCTTTCCCTTCTTCCCTTACCACCCACACCTAATGGGAGGAAAAGAAATTCAATATAGATTTTACATGTGTAGTTACACAAAACATTTCCATGGAAGATATATTGTGAAAGATTGACTATTTTCTCCTTTGATCCTGTCCCTTTCCAAAAGTGTGTGCTTCTAACTACCCTCCCCCCAATTTGCCCTCCCTTCTATCATCTCCCCTCTTATCCCCTTCCTCCCTACCTTCCTGTAGGATAAGATACCCAATTTAATGTGTATATTATTCCCTCCTTAAGCCAAATTCAATGAGAGTTAGGTTGACCCATTCCCTCTTTTCTTTTGCCTTTTGGAGGGCAATTGAGGTTAAGTAACTTGCCCAAGTTTACATGGCTAGGTGTGTGTGTGTGTGTGTGTGTGTGTGTGTGTGTGTGTGTGTGTTAAGTGTCTGAGGCTGGAACTGAACTTGGGTCCTCCTGATTCTGGGGCCAGCACTCACTGTGCCACCTAGCCTCCCTTAGACCCATTCCTTTTTGCCTTCCTGTTCTCCCCCTACATTGTAACAGTTTTCTCCCATTCCATGCATTGTTCCTTTTTGCCCCCCAAAAAGGATTCAATTGTCTGTTTGTGCTTGCTCATATTACCCATCAATTAGTTGATTTTTGAGCTCTTTGCCATCATAGAACTCTGCTTCCAGAGAGGACAGCTTTGTTCCAAATAATTGGGGTTTTCGCAAATGTTGTCAGAAGTCTGAGGTGGTTGCCCTGTCTTTCTCACCCCAGGACAATGCCCAAGAAAGTGACCCAGATCCAAGCAAGTCAAACAAGGGCAACTACCCTCTGAATTGTTGCTTGGTCCCCCTACAATCAATAGGCCATGAGCTCCTGAGGCAGCCATGTGGCAGCTGCTGCATCCACTGTGCCTCCACCACCTCTGGCCCCAGGGTGAGGGCCAGAACATTCCTTTCATTTACAGCAGAGTTCATGACTGACCTTTTACTTTCTGTTTGGTGTTTATGGGTTGAAAAGTCTCAAATCATCACAGCTGCTGGTGATTCACTCTCCTGAAGTCTGCTCTGACTGCTGCTGCCTCCCTGGGGCCAAACTCATGCGGGACTCTGCTCAGTTCCCAGCATGCTGCTAATGACCCACCCTGTAGTCCTGCTGGGCTGCCTTCAGCAGGAGATTTGATTCTCTCTGTCACTTTGTGGGTTCTGTAGCTTTAAAATCTTTTTGGAGTCATATATTTTAGGTATTTGAGGTGGTTGTGGGGGGGAGGTCACAGAATTTTCTGCTTCTAACAGAAATTTTACATTTTAAGGTTTTGTTTTCTTCAGTGAGATTTTTTTCCCAATTTGGTCAATGTAGATTTAAATTTACCTTCTTCCTCTCTAATTAGACTTTTAAAATCTTTCTTGAGCTCCTCCAAGAATGAATTTTGGGCTTGCGATCAGTTCATATTTCCTTTTATGGTCTCAGTTGTGAGTATAGAGTTCATGTTGTCTTTTGAATATGGATGTTCTTGCTTGCTATAATAGGATTGTATCATTCCTGATTCCACAGTTTCCTTCTTGCCCATTGTGAATGCCTATGTCCTGACTTTTAGAGTGTATTTCTATTTCTGGGGTACAGAATGCTCTGACCCACACTTCTCAGGCTGAGAACTAGTGGTTTGGTTGTTGACTTTGTATGCTATAATCTTTGGGTGTCTAGACTGAGGTCAAGGTCAGGACTCAGTGTTTTCCTTGGGTTACCCTGAGGCTCACAGAATAATATGTGGGGGAGGGGTAGTCTTGCCACTTCAGATTCCTTTTTCTGTGTCCCTGGACTACAGCTCAGGCAGGCTCAGCAGCTGGTGGCCAGCAGTGCTGCTGTCTACACATTCCCCTGGTGGTGCTAAGGCACACTTGGGCTTCTGTTGTTAGTCCTTGCTGGCTCCACCCACCTGGGATTTGGGATCTCCTTCTGGTCAGCTGAGGTGGGGCTTTTTGGGATGCCTCCAGCCCTTCACTTCAGACTCAGCACAGCTTCAGCCACACCCTTCCTCTAGGACTCCCAAACCTGAGGGTGTTTCCACTGTTTCAGGATTTTAGACTGGGTGGGGCATTAATCTCTTGATTTTCAGAGTCAGGGAGAGGGATTAGAGCAGCTAGTGTTTACTCTGCCATCTTAGTTCCCAGAAGTTCAGGTAGGTGATTTTTAGACATCCAGGCTGTGGCCTGATAGCCCAGGAGAATCTACTGCCACAGGCCCTGTGCTTCCTCTTATCCATCTCTGACCAATCCTCTGTCCAGAGGTGAGATTGCTGTGAATTGCCCTTGGGGTGGGTGGATCTGCTGGCTGGGGCTCACTCTCACTGTGTTGTGCTCTGCTTTCAGGTCCATGCTGGTGCATCCCCCACTGTGCTCCAGGCTCCCCCTGCCCAGACATATTTGGGTGCTTTACTAGGCTGGGAATCTGCTGCACTCCATCTCCCAATAGATTCCATAACTCTAAATTCCATTCAGATTTATTTATTATAGGTTAGTGACAGAATTCATGGAGGAGCTCAGAAAAGTTCCTGCTTCTGTTCTGCCATCTAGACCCTGTTCCTAAATTTAATGTATTCTTGAGAAAGGAACAGAGCTAAATAGAACTTCTGACTTTCAAATACAAGATTCAAGAGAAGCAAGAAACAGTAAACAGGAAAGAAAAATCAAGGCACTTATTAAAGTTGATGTGTTTATATCTATCAAAAACTTATAAGACCTTTCTCATCATTAGTGTAGTTGGAGGGAATCCATATAGACAGAAGACACAGGGTGAGTTAAAATGAAGGCATGATATCTAAAAAATAAAATTGTGAGAGAGGGATGTCATGGGAGAAGGAGAAGGGAGATGTAGAATGGGGTAAATTATGTAACATAAGAGAGGCAAGTAAAAGCTTTCACAGTGGAGGGAAAGAGAGTGGAGGTGAGAGGGAATTAGTGAACCTTACTTTTGTTAGAATTGACTTAAGGAAGGAATGACATACATACTCAGTTGGGTATGGAAATCTATTTTATCCTATAGGAAAGTAGAGGGAAAGGGTAAAGAGAGGGAGGGAAGTTTGGGGGAGGGAGGAATAAGAAGCAAAACACTTTTGAGAAAAGAACAAGGTGAAAGGAGAAATAGAATAGAATAAATGGGGATAGAGGGAATAGATTAGAGGGAAATACAATTAGCAATTGGAATGCTGAAAAAAAATGTAACAGCTTTCTCATATAAAGATGTAAATTCTCAGATATATAGAGAACCCTAGAAGTGGTATTGCTGGATCAAAGGATATGAAATTATTTATAGCCCTTTGGGCATAATTCCAGATTGCTCTCCAGAATGATTGGATCAGATCACACCTCCATCAGCAATGCATTAGTGTTCCAATTTGTCCACATCCTCTCCAGCATTTGCCATTTTTCTGTTTTGTCATCTTAGTCAATCTGACTGGTGAGATGTGGTACCTCAGAATTGTTTTGATTTGCATTTCTCTAATCAATAGTGATTTAGAGCATTTTTTCATATGCTTATAAATATCTTTAATTTCTTCCTCTAGAAACTGCCTGTTCATATTCTTTGACCACTTATCAATTGGGAAATGACTTGTATTCTTATAGATTTGACTCAATTCTCTGTATATTTTAGAAATGAGTCCTTTATTAGTGACATAGGTTGTAAAAGTCCTTTCCCAATTTTCCACTTCCCTCCTAATCCTGGTTATATTGGCTTTGTTTGTACAGAACTTTTCAATTTAATGTAATCAAAATTATCCATTTTGCATTTTATAATGCCCTCTAATGCTTGTTTGGTCATGAAGTCTTCCCCTCTCCACAAATCTGACAGGTAAACTATTCCTTGCTTTCCCAGATTGTTTAGAGTCTTTATACCTAGGTCATATACCCATTTAGTCTTGATTTTGGTCCATGGTGTTAGATAATGGTCTATGCCCAGTTTCTGCCATACTATATTCCAGTTTTCCCAGCAGTTTTTTGTCAAATAGTGAGTTCTTTCCCAAAAACTGGGGTCTTTGGGTTTCTCAAACAGGAGATTACTATAGTCATTGACTGCTGAGTCTCGTGTACCCAATCTCTTCCATTGATCCACTACTCTGTTCCTCAGCCAGTACCAAGTAGTTTTGAGGACTACTGCTTTATAGTACAGATTAAAATCTGGTATAGCTAGTCCACCATTCTTAGCATTTCTTTTCATTAATTCGCTTGATATTCTGGACCTTTTGTTATTCCATGAATTTTGTTACTATTTTTTCTAGCTCTATAAGGTAGTTTTTTGGTAAAGTGATTGGTATGGCACTAAATATATAATTTAATTTAGGTAAAATTGTCATTTTTATTATATTAGCTCAACCCAGTCATGAGCAATTTATGTCTTTCCAATTAACATCTGACTTTATTTGTGTGAAAAGTGTTTTGTAGTTGTGGTCATATAGGTCCTGGGTTTGTTTTGGCAGGTAGATTCCCAAATATTTTATAATGTCTACAGTGACTTTAAATGGGATTTCTCTTTCTATCTCTTGCTGTTGAATTTCATTGGAAATATATAGGAATGCCAAGGATTTATGTGGGTTTATATTATATCCTGCATCTTTGTCAAATTTATTTATTGTCTCAAGTAGTTTTTTACTTGATTCTCTAGGATTCTCTAAGTATATCATCATATCATCTGCAAAGAGTGATAGCTTGGTCTCTTCTTTGCCTAATTTGATTCTTTTGATTTCTTTTTCTTCTCTAATTGCTACTGCTAACATTTCTAGTGCCAGATTGAATAAGAGGGGTGATAGTGGACATCCTTGTTTCACCCCTGATCTTATTGGAAATGCTTTTAGCTTCTCCCCATTACATATAACACTTGATGATGGCTTTAAATAGATGCTTCCTATTATTTTAAGGAAGGTTTCATTTATTCCTATACTCTCTAGTGTTTTAATAGAATGGATGTTGTATTTTGTCGAAAGCCTTTTCTGCTTCTATTGAGATGATCATGTGGTTTTTGCTAGATTTATTGTTGATAAGATAAATTATACTGATGGTTTTCCTAATATTAAACCATCCTTGCATTCCTGGAATAAATCCTACCTGATCAAATGTATTATTCTTGTTATAAATTGCTGTAGTCTTTTTGCTAATATTTTATTTAAAATATTTTGCATCTATATTCATGAGGGTGATTGGTCTATAATTTTCTTTCTCTGTTTTATCTCTTCCTGATTTAGGTATCAGTACCATATTTGTGTAATAAAAAGAATTTGGTAGGATTCCTTCTTCACTAATTTTCCTGAATCGTTTATAGAGTATTGGAATCAATTGTTCTTTAAATGTTTGATAGAATTCACTAGTACAACCGTCTGGCCCTGGAGATTCTTTCCTAGGGAGTTCACTAATGACTTGTTTGATTTCTTTTTGTGAGATGGGGTTCTTTAAGTAATTTACTTCCTCTTCAGTTAATTGGGGCAACCTATATTTTTTAAAATATTCATCCATTTCCCTAAGATTGTCAAATTTATGTGCATACAACTGGGCAAAATAATTCCTAATTATTGTTTTAATTTCCTCTTCATTGGTTTTAGGTTCACTCTTTTCATTTGTGATACTCATAATTTGGTTTTCTTTTTTATCATATTGACTAAGGGTCTATCAATTTTATTGTTTATTTTTTCATAAAACCAGCTTCTAGTTTTATTTAATAGTTCAAAAATTTTCTTAATTTCAATTTTATTAATTAAATCTCCTTTGGTTTTCAGTATTTCTAATTTAGTATTTAATTGGAGATTTTCAATTTGTTTTTTTTTTGTCTGGCTTTTTCAATTGTATGCCCAATTCACTTACCTCTCTTTTCTCTAATTTATTCATGTATGCACTCAGGGATATAAAACTTCCCCTAAGGAACTGCCTTTGCTGCATACCACAAATTTTGGTATGATGTCTCATTATTGTAATTCTCTTGAATGAAGTTACTGTTTGTTTCTATGATTTCTTGTTTGACCCTCTCATTCTTTAGGATTACATTGTTTACTTTCCAATTAACTTTTAGTCTGTCTTTCCATGGCCCTTTATTGCATGTGGTTTTTATTGCATCATGTTCTAAGAATGATGAATTTATTATTTTTGCCTTTCTACACTGAATTGTGACTTGTTTTGTCCTAGTACATGGTCAATTTTTGTGTATGTGCCATGCACTCCTGAGAAGAAGGTTTATTCCTTTTTATCCCCATTCAGTTTTTTCCAGAGATCTGTCTTACCTACCCTCTCTAAAATTCTATTCACCTCCTTAACTTCTTTCTTGTTTGTTTTGAGGTTGGATTTATCAAGCTCAGAGAGGGAGAGATTAAGGTCTCTCACTAGTATAGTTTTGCTATCCATTTCTTCCTCCAGTTCCCTTACTTTCTCCTCTAGGAATTTGTATGCTATACTGCTTGGTGCATATATGTTAAGTAATGATATTGCTTCATTCTCAATAGTGCCTTTTAGCAGGATATAGTTTCCTTTCTTATCTCTTTTAATTAGATCAATTTTTTCTTTTGCTTTATCTGAGATAAGGATTGCTACCCCTGCTTTTTTTTACTTTAGCTGAGGCATAATATATTTTACTCCAGGCTTTTACCTTTACCCTGTGTGTATCCCTCTCTTTCAAGTGTGTTTTTTGTAAACAGCATATTGTAGGATTCTGATTTTTAATCCATTCTGCTACCCACCTCCGTTTTAAGGGGGAGTTCATTCCATTTACATTCACAGTTATGATTATTACATATTTCTTTCCTTCCTTCCTATTCCCTCCCCTGTTAATGCTTATATTTTTTCTCCCCTTCCCCTTTCCCCTCCTTAATAGTTTTCCTTTTGACACCACCTCCCTCAGTATTCCCTTATCGGCACCCCTCCCTTTTCCTCCCTTTCCCCCTCCTACTGCCTGAATATTTTTATACTTAATGAAGTATGTTATTTCTTCTTCGCACCAAGTGTGATAGGAACAAATCTCATGCAAAGCTCCTCTCACTCCCCTATTTCCCTCTAATATGATAAGTTTTGCATCTCTTCTCCACAGAGTCCTATGCTTAACTGGTTGATATTTCCTCCTTGCATCAGAACCAGTGAGGGAAAAGCTCATATAATACTCATCTCCTTCCCTTCTTTTCCTCTGTTATATTACTTTTATGCCTCTTTTTGTGGCATAATTTCCCTTTTCCACTTCATTCATTCCTCTTCTTCCATTGCATTCCCTTTGTAGCCCTTAATAAGATTTTTTTAACTGTCATTTTGTGTAATTTATACTCATACCCTCTACTTGTCTATAAACAGTTTGCTCTTATTAAATAACTGTGTGTGTGTTTTCCTTGTTTAACTTTCTATGTCACTCTTGCATCTCATAATTGGAGGTTGAATTTTTCATTGAGCTCTGGCTTTTTCATCAAGAATATCTGGAAATCTGTTATATCATTGAATGAGCATCTCTTTGCCTGGAATAATATGCTCAGTCTCGCTTGGTGTGATAGTAATGGCAATTAAAGATTCCCCTGTATTGGCTTGGTTTTCAAACTGATTGTGTTAAAACCCAGAGCTTGTTAATCCCACCTCTGGGCTGGACTTGTTGATGTGAAAAGAAAGTCCTGAATTGGGAGGAGCTGGTGACGAAGATTTGGAGAGACACAAGAGAGAGGCAGAAGAATTTTTTGGAAGCAGCACCTCGTGGAGGCAGAGAGAGAAACTGGGAGAATTGTGGAAGGCCACTTTGAATTGCTCTGGACTTTTGAGACCTGCCCCCTGAGCTGCCAAGGACTGGGGAGACAAGGCTTAGCAAGGCCACAAGATAAATTGCCAGTCCCTTCATTAATTCATCCTCTGTCTGTAGAACAGTCCTAGAACCCCTGAAAACATTAGCAAAACTCTCTCCCAGGATTTCTTTAAACATACAACAAGAAAATCCTTCTTCAGGCCTTCTGAACCAACAGAAAGGTTCCCAGACCCCTGCAACAACAGCACTGCCCTTCACCAGTGGACAGTATTCACTCTGTCTGCAGGACAGTCTCCAGACCCCTGCAACAACAGCACTGTCCTTCACCAGTGGACAGTATTCACTCTGTCTGCAGGACAGTCTCCAGACCCCTGCAACAACAGCACTGTCCTTCACCAGTGGACCCTATTCACTCTCTGTCTGCAGGACAGTCTCAGGATCTCTTAGCCAACAGCCAGGTTCCAGGACTTCTTCAACAGGAGGACTGTCTTTCACCAGTGGACAAATCTGGCAAAACAACATCAAAACAGACAGACAAAGTACCAGCAAAACAGCCATGTCTCCTCAGTCCTTGGCAGCTCAGGGGGCAGGTCTCAAAAGTCCAGGGCAATTCAAAGTGGCCTTCCACAATTCTCCCAGTTTCTCTCTCTGCCTCCACAAGGTGCTGCTTCCAAAAAATTCTTCTGCCTCTCTCTTGTGTCTCTCCAAATCTTCGTCACCAGCTCCTCCCAGTTCAGGACTTTCTTTTCACATCAACAAGTCCATCCCACAGGTGGGATTAACAAGCTCTGGGTTTTAACACAATCAGTTTGAAAACCAAGCCAATACAGGGGAATCTTTAATTGCCATTACTATCACACTTGGTAGGTGATCCTTGGTTGTAATGCGAGCTCTTTCAGTGTAGAGGCTGCCAAATCCTGTGTGATCCTCACTGTGGTTCCTCAATATTCAAATTGCTTCTTTCTGGCCCCTTGAAGTATTTTCTCTTTTACCTGGTAATTCTTTTTTATTTTATTTTATTTTATTTTATTTTTTTTTATTAAGCAATCGGGGTTAAGTAACTTGCTCAAGGTTACACGGCCAGGTGTTTCTGGGTGGGTGCTAAGTGTCTGAGCCCGGGATTCGATCTCCAGGTCTTCTCAACACTGGAGCCGGTGCTCTTACTCGCTGTGCTACCTGGCCACCCCTTTACCTGGTAATTCTTGAGTTTGGCCACATCATTTTGAGGACTTTTCAATTTGTGGTCTCTTTCAGCAGGTGTCCAGTAGATTCTCTCGATTTCTATTTTACCCTCAAGTTCTAGTATCTCAGGGCAGTTTTCCTTAATGAGCTCTTGGAGAATGTTGTCCAGGCTCATTTTTTCATCATGATTTTCTTTTAGGCCTATGATTCTCTGATTATCTCTCCTGGATCTGTTTTCTGGGTCAGTTATTTTTCCATTGAGATCTTTTACCTCTTTTTCTAATTTTTCATTCTTTTTTTTTTTTTACTAATTCTTGGTTCCTCATAGAGTTATTTGTTTCAATTTGGTTTATTCTGGTTTTTATCAAATCATTTTCCTTGCTTAGTTTTTGTTGCTCCTTTTTCATATCATATACTTTTCTTTTTAAGGAGCTGTTTTCTTCATCATAATGTTTTTCCAATTCTGTGATTTGGATTTTAAAAGAATTATTCATTTTGTCTTCTATCTCTCTCATTTGGTTTTCAAATTTTCTTTTGAGCTTCTCTAGGAGAGCTTTCTATGCTTGGGACTCATTCCCTCTTGATGTTTCAGCTGTGGGTGTGGAGTCAACATTGTCTCCCTCTGAGTTTGGTTCCACCCTCTGAGGATAGTAGGACTCCAGAGTCTTTTATAGTCTGCTTTCTACCCATTTTGAGGCAGGGCCCTCTCCATGACCTTCCTCTAGGGTTCCCTAGCCTTTACTGTTGAGGGTTTTGTCCTGGGGCAATAGCTACTATGTTTTCAGGGTCAGAGGAGGGGTTGGAGCAGCCGGGGTGCACTCTGTCATCCTGGTCCTTGGAGGTCCTGATAGGGGCTTTTTTTTTTTTTAATTTCAGGGCTATGGAGTGGTAGTCCCAGGAGTATTTGCTGTTCTGGACAGGAGTCCTGCATTTGGTTCTTACCTTGCTCTTTCCAGTCCCAGCCCTTTGGTGAAAGGCCTGGTAGTGGCCCTTGTGGTTGGTGGTGGTGGGACAACTTGCCCCCCCCTTGTTCATCAGGCCTCTTCTTGGCCTGCCCTGCGCTGTCATCTCCTGGCCTGCCCCTGCCCGCAGCACCGTCGCCTGCCTCTGCATGCAGTGCCATTGACTCCCAGCCTGCCTCTCCAACAATAATTTTTATAAGATCATGAATTCCTAATTTTTTCTCCCTCTCCTCTCCACTCCCCAAGACAGCATGCAATCTGATATAGGCTATACATGTAGTATTAGACACATTTCCACATTAATCATATTGTAAAGGACGTATCAGAACAAAAGGGAAAAACACAAGAAAGAAAAATATTATGCTTCAATCTGCATTCAGATTTTGCTCTTCTTTCTCTGGATGTGGATAGCATTTCCCATCATAATTCTTATGTAATTATCTTAGATCATTTTATTGCTAAGAAGAGCTAAGTCTATCAAAGTTGATAATCACACAGTGCTGCTGTTGCTGTGTACAATATTCTCTTGGTTCTGCTGACTTCATTCAGCATCAGTACCTGTAAGTCTTTCCAGATTTTTCTGAAATCCATCTTCTCATCATTTCTCATATGACAATTACATATAATTACATTATATGACAAATATATACATTACATTCGTATACCACAACTTGTTCAAGTATTCCCCAATTGATAGGCATCTCCTCAATTTACAATTATTTGCCACTACAAAAAGAGCTGCTATAAATATCTTTTTACGTGTGGGTCCTCTTCCCTTTTTAATGATTTCTTTGGGATACAGTCCTAGTAGTGGTATTGCTGGATCAATGGGTATGTAGTTTTCTAGCCCTTTGGGAATAGTATCTGAAATGTTTTTAGAAAAAAAGAACAGAACTGAAGTGATTATTTACTTTTCAAACACTCCAAACAACAAAGGCAGGAAGAGTGAATAAATTCAGTAGCTGAGGACAGCAACAGCAATAGTATGAGAGTATGATCTATATCCTCCCCTAACCTTTTTATCTGTCTCAAAATCTCCCCGTGCCGTGTCTATTCTTTCCTATCTCCTAGGTGTCACATACCCTCATGGGTTCCAACTCCCCCTTCTTGAGGTAGGAGTAGACCAAATCCTCCAGGTCTCAGCAAGGGCAAGGTCTCCAATTTCCCTTCACAGAACATTTCTCTTCACTAATTCATAAGTGGAACCCTCTCCTTCTACCTAAGCAAGATCTTTCTTCTCTTTTTTAACCCTTCTCCCCACTTCCTAAATCACTCCCTTGTAGGTTCTTCTCTTTCTGAGACCACAGGGGTCACTTTTTCTTCATTTCTACCCCCTTGATTTGATTCTGGCACATCCCTCCCATGTTGTAGTGCAGTCTTATAAAAATAAACTCATTGATTCACCTGTAGGTAGGGTGTCACCAAATTCTGTCCATAATGACCCAGGCCTGCATCTTTACTGTTACCACCACCAAATTCCAACCTTTACCCCTTTTTCCTTGTGTACTTTCTTACTGGTCTCTGCTGTCCTACTGTTGCTGCTATTACAGTCCTCAGCACTCTTTGTGCATTTCCATTGCTTGAGATGTTCAAGAAGCAAACAATCATTCAGCTCCGTTTTTCTTTTTTTTAAATGCCTCTGTATTATTAAACATCCACCTTTTTATGTATGGTTAAAGTTAGATTTGCAGGATAGGTCACCCTGGGCTGAATACTAATACATAACTCTTCAGAACATATTCCATTCAGTCCTATGTTTTCTGGTGGATGCAGAATAATTTTACATTTTTTAAAGTTTCTTTTCCTTTGTATTTGAAGGTCTTTCTTCTGTTCTCTTGTAGACTTTGTTTCTGAATTGTTCATTTTAACCACTATATGTCTCAGAGTTTGCAGCCTTTGTTGTTTTTTTTTCCTGAAGTGATTTGTGGTTTTTTTAAATTGGTCTTTAATTTTCTATGTTTATAAGTTCCAATCAGTTCTCTCCTATTATTTACTTTATTATATAAATATTTATATTTATTTTATTATAGTTTAAGGTTTTTTGTGCTATTGTGTTCTTCTGGGAGACCTATGATCTTTAGGTTATCTCTGCCTTGAAAACACATCCTATCTTCAAGATCAGTATGCTTTGCTTATACAATGAGCAGTTTTTTAATGTTACTTTTTATTGCATATCTTCTTGGTCGTACTTCACTCCTGATATTTGCATTCTCAAATTATTATTATATCTTTTTGTTGACATCATGTATTACTTTTTCTATTCTTCCCACTATTTTTTTTGCCATGAAGGTCATAAATTTTGCTCTTATAATTCTCATTTCTCTTTTAAACCTCAGGAACAGTGTGTTGTGCTTCATGTTCTCTTGAGGTTTTACAAGGGTATCTGTCTCATTGAGAATTGGATCATTTTTTATCTCTTTTGCAGAATTTCCTCATAGATGTCTGAACTTGTTTATTAGATCTGGAGAACGTTCTTCCTTCTGTTGCTAATGTTTTCTGTGTTGATTTATCTGCTTATGTTCAAGGTCTTTGAGTTTTTTCTCTCTGAGATGTTTGGTAATTGCTTTCCTGATTGTCACCAATTTAATTTCTGACTATCCCTTCTGGTAGTGGCTTTCTTGGGACCTGGATCTCATAGCACCTCAACCTCCTTTCATGCTGGGGATTCACAGTTCACCAGCATAGTCTGTGCCCCATGTGACTTTCAAGTGATCAGAACTGGTTCCAGCTGTCTCTTTCTCTCAGGCTTAGTGGAATACTACATGGCCCACTCCTCTCCAACCAAATACACACAGAATGACAAACTGGTGACTTGTCCCACTCCCCCATTCCACAGTTCTCTGGACTTGCACCAGAAGTTCAAGATTTTGCAGTACTACTTTATCTAGCAACTTTACAGCTTTAGTGCTATGAGGTTGTGGTCCTCAGCTGGCTTTTGCTCCTGAAGGGCTGCTGCCACAATGGTTGCTATAGCCCAAGCAAATTGACTTCATAGTTTGGAGTCAAGATCTCCACAGCACTAGGGAGGTAGAACCTGGGTCTAGGGGTAGTTTTTGTTGTAAACCTCTGTTATGTCCTTGGGTTTTCTGATGGAGCCTCCCTATCAGTAACATGGAAGATGAGGGAGAGGTACTGAGTGAGCTCAGGGTCAGCAAATGTCAATTCTTTAGTTTTCTTTAAATCTTCTTTTGGATTTTGGGTTTTTTTGGATTCCTAGACCATGGAGACAGATGAAGGTGTTTTATCTAATGCATACTGTGTTGTGGGGAGGCTTGAGAAATTATGGGGGTCACCATGGAATAGTAAGAGTGTTGTTTTTAACCAAGTGGATCTTCACAAATCCAGAAAGCACTAGATATAAAAGACTCCATACTCTACAGAATTCTAAAACTGTTGCACTCTGAGCAGTTGTCCAAGACAGGCTAGATATTAAAACATTTATTTTGAGTGTCTTGGTGGGTTTTATAGTTAAAAGGGATGTGGTAGTATTTTTTTTCTCTGGAATGCCATGGAATGTCTGTTTCTATGTCACTGGAACCCTGGCTCCTACTTCCAAGCATAAAGAACTAAAAAGTATAGCATAGCAGAGAAGTGACTTAAGGTTGCTTCCTTTTGTTAACTCTGCTTCCCTTGATTAAAAGTATAATCAGTCACTGCTCTCAGGACTAGGAAGTATCCCTTAAAGCTTAGGCATTGTGTCTCAAGGGTTTCAAGGCCCATCTCTAGCGTCTATCCAAAAGGGAGCAGTAAGATTTACAATGTACAATGTAGATCAGATATAGGACAACTATTTATTCCTACTACATGAAAGAAAAACTTAAGCAAAAGACTCATTAGGACAAAAACTTAAATACAATAAACTACAAATGCTTCTATAATCACCTGGGAGGTTGAAACTTAAACCATTAACATGGATCACTTAGTGAGACTATTGAACAAACTTTTCATCTTCACCTCAGATCTATAATTTCTGAATCAATCCTTCAAGGTTCATATATTCTGGTCAGCCAGGGCAAGATTTGGTCTCATCCTCCTAAGGATCATCTCATTTTATCTAAGAAGGTCTAGTTTTAGAAAACTCCTCCTTCTACCAGTCAGTTCTGAGAACCCCAAAAGTTCCCAAACCCATGAGGCTGCCTCCAAACATGGATATATTCATCAGAATATCATTCCTCAGTTGCCTATGCTCAGGGAGAAGATATGGTGAAAAAAGTTGGGTGCTTGATAGCCAGGCTTAGGCTCACATAAGCAGCACATGGGCCTGATATGTTTGAATAGCATCATAGCAGAGGGTGGGAAGGGTACTGGTACCTTTCCTTCCCACACAGAGGCCAAGGGACAGTCTCTTGCAGAGCGCTTATGCACTTGGCATATGGAAAGAGGAAGAGAATTAGAGAGTAGTAACACTCCTTTTAAGGTTTACTGTGAAGACCACTTTTATTGTTTCAGCAACCAATCTTCTTCAATGCAGCCCCAGGGGGTCAATGGATTATTGTGTCTCCCCAAAATAATTTGGCAGTAAGCATATGTTTTTGAACATGGCCAGGGTGGCTCATCTCATATCCATATGTGTTCCAGCAGGGTTTGCTATAGTAAAAATAGAACAAGGAGGAAGTGTTATAGTTTTTCAATACCCACCATATACTTCTCCATTATCCCATGAATGATATTCATTTTCAATTCTTATGAAATTGTGTATCATATCAGAGAAAGATAAATATAAATATGAGGTTAGGCAGAAATGCCATATTTTTCTTATTTTTATTTTTCCTTCTAACTTTGTACTAATATTGTTCTTGGTCCAAACAAGTCAGTAATATAATTGCACAAAGATAATAGACTCACAAATAATTTCCTCATCAGTAACTAGTTGCTTCCTCTCTATTCAACTATAGCCCATTTTATTTTTGGTGATGTTATTCAGAACAACCATTTCTAGAATCTACCAATTCTTTTTACAAATAAAATATTCATGATGAATAGATATAGGGAAATATAAAGAATAATCCCTGGCTCTACAGATATCTTAAAACAGAGTCTCTAAGAAGTCCTAAGAAAAAGTTATCTCTTTTCCTAATTTTCTAACTTGTGACCTTCTGAGAGTCCACAAGTCTTTGGTTTCTTCAGAGTGAATCCTGGCAGGGAATTGCTCTACTAAAATACTTTCCCCACAGTATTTCGGTCACAGTAGACACTTATTGGTTTCTGATTGGGTATGCTTGTGCACACCTGGTGAAATGATCAGTCGACACTAAAATCATATATCGAGTCAATATACATAAATTTCAAAGATTTATTGGTAATTGTATTTTCTAAATATGTAACACAGGTTGGTAACAGAAATAGTAAAGTGGTCAGTCTCCACTAAAATATGACTGTACACTTTCAGAGACAGAAGGTCAATACAGGCAAGGTTTATTGGTAAATATGTTCTTCAAATATGGAGCATGGAATGGTAATGGTTTTCTCTGTACATTACTTATCTGGCACATGTTTCACACTTTTTGATTATCTCTTTAGTCATGCTGGAGAAGTAAAACATGTTTCTTACTGGTTATAAGATCCTTTTTTGACTCATGTTTAAAGTCAGTGATTTATGACTATTGTGATGTGTGCTTTGGATAGCAGTAACTGTTTCTAGTTCAATGTTACAAAGTCAACCAATTCTCAGCTAAGTTCTGCCACTGTCTCAGGAGTAAAGGGAATGATCTTATGTGAAACTTAAGTTTTTAGCTTCTTTTCCTTTCTGGCTCATATCACTGCTCTTAGTCCTTCAGTCATGTGTTTCACAGGCAATCATCTAGAAAATTGAGTCAAGGAAGACTGGTTCAATGGCAAAAGGTTTATATATACATTTGGCATGCTATCAGAATTCCCAGTTTACAGCTGTACTTCTACCAGACTGTAGTCTAATTCCTTGGTTATCAAGTTCCAGTGTTGTGTGGCATGTCAGTTAAGGCACTTGCATAAAGCAGTCTCACCAAGCCTACAATGTATGCTGAAATCATATATGCCAGTGCTGTCATTCATCTCTGACAAGCAGCATCCAACTTGGTACTGGTAAAAATGTGATTATTTTGTGGTCAGTCCATACTTGGAGTTTTTTTTCAATGCACATAGCTTTGAACCTCTCAGTTAAAGTTCACTTCAAAGAGTCAAGAAGTCATGCTTGCAGATGGAGCAACAAATTTCACTGTCAGTAAAACTTCCGCTGATAAATGTAATTTGTCTTTAGTGGTTATCACTCTCTTGGTACTATATATCTCCCAAGACTTCCAGAGTGGCCTCTATGTGGAAAACAAAAGGTTTACTGGGTTTGCACAAGCCAACACCAGTGCATGGGAAAGGGATAACTACTTATCCATTTCACTTAGATTATCAGTTTTATTGACATATAATTGGGCAAAATGACTCCTAATAATTGCTTTAATCTCATTTTCATGGGTGATGTATTCACCCACCTTTGACACTAGTAATTTGGATTTATTTCTTTTTTTTTTAAATCAAATCAAGCAATGGTATCTATTTTCATGTTTTCCATGAAGTTAGTTTCTAGTTTTATTTATTACCTTACTTTCAGTTTTATTAATCTCTCCTTTGATTTTGAGGATTTCCATTTTAGTGTTTAATTGGGGATTTTTAATTTATCTCCCCCCTTTTTAGATGCATGCCCATTTATTGATATGCTCTTTCTTTCTTTTATTGATGTACATGTCTAGATAGAGAATTTTTGCCCTAAGTACTCCTTTGACTGCATTCCACAAATATTGGAATGTTGTCTCACTGTTGTCATTCTCTTTAATAAAATTATTGATTGTTTCCCCGATGTGTTCTTTGGCCCATTCATTGTTTTTAGGATTGGATTTATTTAGTTTATAATTACTTTTTAATCTGTGCTTCCATGCTCCTTTACTGAATGTAATTTGTATTGCATTATGGTCTAAAAGGGGCAAATTTAATATTTCTGTTTTTCTGTATTTGTTTGCAAGGTTTTATACCCTAATACATGATCAATCTTTGTGAAGGTGCCACTTGAAGCTGAAAAGGTTTACTCCTTTCTATTCCCATTCAATTTTCTCTAGTGGTCTATCATATCTAACTTTTCTAAAATTCTATTCATTGGGACAACTAGGTAGCACAGTGAATAGAGAACCAGCCCTGGAGTCAGGAGGAACTGAGTTCAAATCTTGCCTCAGACACTTGACAATTAATGGCTGTTTGATGTTGGGCAAGTCACTTAACCCCAACTGCCCTGCCCTCCTCCCTCCAAAAAGCAAATAAAATAAAATTCTATTCATTTCTTTGAAAAATCAATTTTCCTCTTATTTATTTTATGGTTGGATTTTTCTAGTTCTGACAGGGCAAAGTTGAGATTCCCCCACTAGCATAATTTTATTATCTATTTTCTCCTGTAACTCATTTTATTTTTCCTTTAAGAATCTGGATGCTTTGCCATTTGGTACATATATGTTTAGTGTTGTTATTACTTCATTTTCTAACATGCCTCTTCCAGTGTCTTTCAAAAGACAATGATGTCATCACAGTACAACAACAATCCCAGGAAGTATATGTTTCCAACTATTTTCTGTATCAGTCATTAAAAAGTGGCAGGTATGGGGCAGCTAGGTAGCACAGTGAGTAAAGCGCTGGCCCCGGAGTCAGGAGGACCCAAGTTCGGTTCTGGCCTCAGACACTTAACACCCACACAAAAAATTAGCCATGTAACCTTGGGCAAGTTACTTAACCCCAATTGCCCTCCAAAAGGAAAAAAAAATACAGTGGCAGGTACTCCTGGAATGCAGTGGAGCTTACTATCAAAGCTGCACAGATGAAAACAGTCTTTTCTTTCTCTTCCTTAACCATAGCATTATGACAGTACACATCCCATCACAAAACTAAGACTGAAAACTACAGGTTGCCTAGAAATTAATCCAGGGTACCCCGAACTACCTTATACTAGTCTACCCTGGTTTCTTGAGATGAAAAAAAAATATCTTAGCTTTTATACAAATAATGCTCCATGCTTTGTATTATTATATTCGAAATAAGTATGGCCATCTAATCTATGATTATAACAAATGGGGAGTCAGTTTCTCAGGTTACTTCTAAAGGAGGTACTCTCATGTCAGGCCTTCCTACTCTACATTCCCCTGGTCTTCTAAATATTCAAGAAAATGTTTTGTTTTCCCTCACTATACCCTGTATCTTTTTCTCACTGGATCAATTTTGGGTTTGCACATTTGGCTCTGTACTGGTGAGTGGTGGTCCTTTGCATTGTCTCAGCAGCCCACACTCAGGAAGAGGATATTAAACCAACTAAGACTGAGTCCTTCATAACAGATTGACATTTTAAGTTCAGGAGTGCCTCTCACCTCTAGCATTATTGACAGTGGTTTCATCATCTGCATAGTGGCAATGATGCTGGTTGCAAAAAGTCATGTATCAAGCCTTTACTTAGAAAATTAGTTTGATATTATCTACTTTCTCAAGATCCAATGCATCCATCTAAATCAATCTCTGTAGGCATTGTTCTATCCTAAGTATGAATTAAATTGAATTTTTACTTTTATCTGCCTAGTATTAATGGAAAGATTAGCATTCACTTCTATTGATGCATCCCTTTCAAGCATTTCACCTAAAGTTTGTATATGTTTGTTCTAGTGGACATTCAGTTGGCACCAATTAGAATATTTATTGCCACTCAGGTTATTCCTCAGATTCTCTGATAGTCTTGTTACTCTCTCTGATGAAGACACCTTCCTTTATTGTAAGCTCACTGTTGCTTGTCCATTCTAAATTCTCAGTGCTATTCTCCTGAGGAACATGTTTCATGTCTATAGGGAATTCCAGTTTTGGGTCTGTGATACCTATTACAGGGAATATGATCTCAGTCTTATCTATATTTCTTAATGCATGAATTAATATTTCTAGATTTATTTGTTGCATTCAATTTCTCTTTGATAAAATCTGCTTTGCTTAGTATGGCTTCTGTTTGCTTATTCGTCTTTTTTTTTTGAGGGGCAGGTGAGGGGGAGCTTTCTTTTTCCTCAGAGGGTGGATTGATATATAGCTCCTAGATATTGCTACTTTGAATCTTTGAGGAAATATTCAGGTTCATTCAGATAACAAGTAATATCACAAAATCTTCCTGAATCATCTCACCTGCTTATACATTTGTGATTTTATTTGTACTTCACATTTCTGTTCAATACTCTTAAAATATCTTTATCCTTATAACCTAAGCTTATGCCTAATACTAGGATATCTCTCGGCTTTTCCACACCAAACATATGATAATATTATTCAATTTTTCTCCTCCTATATTTTTATGATATTGCTCTGTATATTATCAACAACCTACAAGTATTAATTTGAGAAATAAAAATGTGTACTATTACAGAAAAGTTCTTTGCTATTAACATGCTGAACAATATTAATACTATTATCAGTTACAGGCATGAATTTAAATCATGAAAAATAGTACCAAAAGTTGTTGTCACATGCCAAAATAGATCAAATAATTATCCACATACCAGTCATTTAAAACACGTATATAGATATAGTAGATCAATAAAATTCAGCAACGACATATCTCAAGATATTATTTTCATGCCAGTATAAGGCAAGGTACTAAGCTAAGCTGCTGATGATAAACTCTTCATCTCTCTGGGAAAAAGAAAATGTAAAAAGAATAATATAGAATGAATGAAATGATTTAAAAAAACGTTAAATATTTATTATGTGTAAAGCACTGTGCTAAGTTTCTAAATGAAATATTAAAACATTTTCTTTCAAGGAGTTCACATATTAATGGAACAACATATGGAAGGTTTCAAATATAAGTTAGGAAGAACTTATATATAAGAAAGGACCCATGGTGTTTAGGGGACAATGCCAAAGCAGACAGCAATGCCTCTATTTTAATGTCATTTCTACTGTTTAGAAATAAACAATACTGTTTATTTCATATCCATTTCTGATGCTGAACCATTTGATGGCACCAAGATCTTCAGTGACAAGAATTTCTTTTCTAGGTCTTCAATAGCTGTGGCTATAGTTTCTGCAGTGGTTTCCAGGCTGCATCTTTACAGAGGATGTTTCCCAGGATGATTCCTATGGGTACTGGGCTGTATGCCCTGTTATTCCAAAGATCTCTTGGGTTCAGGGTCCTGGTCTTTCTCCAATCAGGGTCCAAGAGGACATAGTGGTCAAGGTGATGAAGGTGGTTTAACTTGTCAGGTATATGCTACTTCCTGTCTCTCTCTCAGATTGTTCCACTGCTTCAATGAAGCTGACTTGCCTGCCCTGTGAATGTTAGTTATTTGGTAGTTAGTAAGAACAGCTAGCCCCTTCTTTATAGGGGCTGCTGCCCAAGATAATGGCTGTGAAGGTTGAGATGGAAATAGGACCAGTAGTCTCAGAGATAGGGGGAGCTGTCTCTCCCAGAGCTATTGTGCCCATCTGCCTATTAGTGCCAGTTGGTAAACAGTTGTTGGTGGTAATGATTAAATATTAACATCAATCGGTGTCAGTAAACTTAAATGGACAGAAATAGATGAATTTAATTCAGGTGATCATTACATACTACTATGGGTAAGAATCCCTGAGAAGAAATGGGAGTAGCCCTTGTAGTCAATAAAAGCAGTACCAGGGTATAATCTCAAAAATAACAGAATGATATCTGTTTGAATCCAAGGCAAACAATTTAACATCACAGTAATACATGTCTATACTCCAACCACTGGTGCCAAAGAGGCCAAAGTTGACCAATTCCATGAAGGGCTGTAACATCTTCTAGAAATAACTCACGTGCACACGCACAATCACATGCGGTATTGCATTCATCATGGTACACTGGAATACTAAAGTAGGAAATAAAAAGATATTTGGAATAATAAGAAAATTTGGGCTTGAAATACAAAATGAGGCAGGAACAAAACTAATAAGTCACTGGTCAAATCAAACACTCTTTTTCAACAACTCAAAACATGACTCTATACATGAACATCACCAGATGACCAATATCAAAATCAGATTGAATATATAATTTGCAGTCAAAAGTGAAGAAGTGCTATTTAGGGACTAACAGTAACTCATATCATGAGCTTCTTACTGCAAAATTCAGACTTAAGTGAAAGGAAGCAGGAAAAACCATCAGACCATATAGATATGACTTACATCCCTTATGAAAATGAAGTGGAGGTGATCAATACATTTAAGGGAATGGATCTGGTAGAAAGAAAACAAGGACAGAGGTTCACAATATTGTGATGTGTGTTAAGGATGCAGCAAGAAAAAAACATTACAAAGAAAATGAGCAAGAAACAAAGTGGCTGCCTAAGGAGGCTTTTACAAATAACTGAGGGGGAAAAAAAAGGAATCAGAAAGTAGAAAAAGAAAAAAGATAATCCCAACTGAATGCAGAATTCCAGGGAATAGCAAGGGGAGACAAGGTTTTCTTAAATGACCAATGCAAAGAATAAATTTTTAAAGAGAATGGGAAATACAAGAGAGAAAATTAGAGATAACAAACAAATGTTTCATGCAAAAATGGGCATGATAAAAGATGAAAAAAGAAAGGAATTTAACAGAAGCAGAAGAGATTAAGAAGATGACAAGAATATACAGAAGAACTACATAAGAAATATCTTTTTAAAATTTTTTAAAATTTATTTTTAGTTTTCAACATTCATTTCCACAAGATTTTGAGTTATAATTTTTCCCGTCTTTCCCCTACCCCCACCCCAAAATAGCAGGCCTACTAAATACCCCTTCCACAAATCTGTTCTCTCTTACATACTTTCCCCTCACCCCCCCCCAACTTTCTAGTAGGGCAAAATGGATTTCTATACCCCAGTGCCTGTATATCTTATTTCCCAGTTGCACATAAAAAAAACAAAACAATTTTTTTTAAACATTTGTTTTTAAAACATTTAGCTCCAGATTATTTTCCTTCTTCCCTCCTCACCTGCCCCAACTGGGAAGATAAAAAATTCAATACAGGTTGTACATGTGTTAGTTATCCAAATCATTTCCATAGTAGCTATATTATATAATATAGTTATATTATAGCTATATTATATAATATAATTATATAATATAGTAACTATATTTCCCTCCATCCTATCCCACCCCCCCACTTATTCTATTTTCTCCTTTGACCCTATACCTTTTCAAAAATGTCTGCTTCTAACTACCCTCTCCCCCAAACTGTACTCCCTTCTATCATTCCCCCTCTTATCTCCTACCCCCCTATTTTCCTGTAGGGTAAGATACCCAATTGAGTGTATATGTTATTTCCTCCTTAAGCCAAATTCAATGAGAATAAGGTTTCCCTATTTCCTTTCACCTTTCTGCTCTTTCTTTCCCCTGTAACAGTTTTCTCTTGCCTCTTTTATGTGATAATTTACCCTAATCTATCTCTCCCTTTCTCCTCACAATAAATTTCTCTCTCATCTCTTAATTTTATTTTTTAGATATCATCCCTTCATATTCAACTCATCCTGTGCCCTCTGTCTATGTATACCTAAACATATATATGCCCACACTCACATATTTATTTATATACACATACACCCTCCTACATATATATATACATATATATATATACATATATATATATATATATATATATATATATATATATATATATATATA
>NW_027185735.1:7408130-7480269 GCF_028583685.1 Petaurus breviceps papuanus
TATATATATATATATATATATATATATATATATATATATATATATATTCCCTTCAACTGTCCTCACACTGAGAAAAGTCTTATGAGTTACAATTATCATTTTTCCATGTAGGAATGTAAATAGTTCCACAGTACTCAAATTGTTTCTTCCTGACTGCTTACATTATTTTCTCCTTGATCTGGGAACTCTAGAACTTGGCTATAATATTCCTAGGAGTTTTCTTTTTTGGATCTTTGTCAAGAGGTGATTGGTGAATTGTTTCTATTTCTCTTTTGCCCTCTGGTTCTAGAACATCAGGGCAATTTTGCTTGATAATTTCTTGAAAGATAGTAACTAGGCTCTTTTTTTGATCATGGCTTTCAGTTATTCCAATAATTTTAAAATTGTCTCTCCTGGATCTATTTTCCAGGTCAATGGCTTTTCAATGACATATTTTACATTGCCTTCTATTTTTTCATTTGTTTGGATCTGTTTTATAGCATCTGGATTTCTCATAAATCCATTAGCTTCCAATTTCTCCAATCTAATTTTGAAGGAGTTATTCTCTTCAGTAAGTTTTTGAATTTCCTTTTCCATCTGGTGAATTTGACTTTTTAAGGCATTCTTCTCCTCACTGGCTTTTTTGGGCCTCTTTTGCCATTTGAGTTAGTGTATTTTTTAAGGTGTTATTTTCTTCAGTGTATTTTTGGGTCTCCTTTAGCTCACTGTTGACTTGCTTTTCTTGCATCATTCTCATTGCTCTTTCCAATTTTTCCTCCACTTCTCTTACTTGATTTTCAAAATCCTTCTTGAGCTCCTCGATGGCCTGTAACCAATTCACATTTTTCTTGAGGGCTTTTGATGGAAGAATTCTGACTTTGCTGTCTTCCTTCAATTCCATGCTTTGATCCTTTTTGTCCCCAAAAAGGATTATGTGGTCTCTTTGTGCTTCCTCTGCTTGCTCATATTACCAGCCAATTAGTTGACTTTTGAGCTCTTTGACATGATAGAACTCTGCTTTCAGAATGGAGAGAACTTCATTCCAAATCACTAGGGTTTTCACAGCCCCTGGAGCTATTAGTTGGGTGTCCTCTCTATAGCCCCCACAAGCTCTGGCACACTGGCCACACACCCCAGGACCACCACCCAAGACTGAGACCCAGATCCAAGCATGTTAAAGCAAGAGCATTTACCCTCTGAATGGTCGCTTGATTCCCCTATAATCTGCAGGCCAAAAGCTCCTAAAGCAGCCACAGGGTGGTGACTGCACAGCTGCCACACCTCCACCACTTCTCACTCCAGGGGCAGGGGCCAGACTGCACTCTTCTGGCCCCTCTCCCCCATTCCAACAGAGTTCCACACTGATCTTTTACTTTGTCTTTGGTGTTTATGTGTTGAGAAGTCTGGAAATCTCCACAGATGCTGGTGATTCACTGTCCTGAAGTTTGCTCTGGCCACTGCTGGTCAGGGCTGCCCAGGGGCCAGAACTGTGGCTTATGTGAAACTGTGTTCCACTCTCAGTGTGCTGTGATAGACCTTTCCTGTTGGTCTGCCAGGCTGCCTTCAGCAGGAGATTTGTTTCTCTCTGTCACTTTGTGGGTTCTGTAGATCTAAAGTTTGTTTAGAGTCATCATTTTTACATGTATTGGAAGTGATTGGAGTGTGAGCTCACAACAAGTTTGTGCTTCTGCTCCACCATCTTGGCTCTGTCCCCGCATAAGAAATATCTTAACATTGCTAATAACTACAATGGTGTGGTTACTAATCTAGAACCAGACATTTGGAGAATGAAGTTAAGTAGGCCTTAGGAAGCAATGATTCTAAGGCCTGATTGTGTTTCCTCTGCTTGCTCATGTTGCTAGCCAATTACTTGACTTTTGACCTCTTTGCCATGGTAGAACTCTGCTTCCAGAGTGGAAAGAGCTGTGTCTGAAATTGCTGGGGTTTTCGCACATGTTGCCAGAGTTGTGAGAAGGGCACCCTCTCTACAGCCATAAGCTCTGGCGTGCTGGTGTTCCTCACCCCTAGACCACCACCCAAGACTGCGACCCAAACAGGTCAAAGTAAGAGGGATTACCCTCTGAATGGTCGCTTGGTCTTCTTATGAACTGCAGGCCAGGAACTCTGGAGGCAGCTACACTGCAGCTGCTGCAGGCGCTGTCTTTCTGCTACCTCTTGCCCAGGGGGCAGCAGCCAGACCATGCTTTTCTCTTACTCTGGATCAACAAGGTCCCCCACTGAACTTTTACTTTCTCTTTGGCATTTATGAATTGAGAAGTATGGAAACTGCCGCAGTGGTGATTCACTCTCCTGAAGTCTGCTCTGGCTGATCTGTGCTGCTGGTCAGGGCCATCCCAGGTCTGGGCCTGCATGGCTCATGTGGGACTATGCTTGGCTCCCAATCTGGTGTGATGTACCCTTCCTGCTGGCCTGCCAGGCTGCCTTCAGCAGGAGATTTGTTTCTCTGTCATTTTGTGGGTTCTATAGCTCTAAAATTTGTTTAGAGTCATATTGTACAGGTATTGGAGGTGGTTGGTATGGTAGCATAAGCAGGTTCCTGCCTTTACTCCACCATTTTGGCTCTGCACCCTGAGCAGGCTGGTTTTTGAAGAGGCCGAGGAATTGGAGACAAAATTGCCAACATTCACTGTATTGTGGAGAAAGTAAGGGAGTTCCAAAAAAAAAAAATACTTCTACTTCTCTGATTACACTGAAACTTTTTGCTGTGTGGATCACAACAAAATGTGGCAATTCCTCAAGAAGATAAGCATATCATATCATCTTGCTTCTCTCCTGAGGAACCTATATGCTGACCAAGAAGCAAGTTAGAACCAAGTATGGAACAACTGATTGGTTTGATATTGGAAAAACATAATGACAAGACTATGTATATCATCATCTTATTTATTTAACGTATGTTCAGAGTGCATTGTGCAAAGTGCTACACTAGATAAATCAAAAGCTGAAATTAAGGTTGCCAGGAGAAATGCCAACAATGGAAGAGGAATTACAAAGCTTCTTAATGAGAGTGAAAGAGGAAAGTATAAAAGCTGCTTGAAGCTTAAAATAAAGAAACAGAAACCCAAATCATGGCAACTAGTTTTATCACTTCCTCACAAACAGAGGGAAAAGAAACAAAGCAATGTCAGATTTTTATATTCCCAGGTTCAAAGATCACTGCACATGGTGACTGCAGTCATGAAATTAAAAGATGTTTGCTCCTTGTGGTAAACTGGACAGCATCCTAAAAAGCAGAGATAACATCCTGCCAACAAAGGTTCATTTAGTTAAAGCCATGGCTGTTCTAGTAGCAGTGTATGGCCATGAGAGCTTTATTATGAGGAAAGCTGAATGCCACAGAATTGATGCTCTGGAATTGTGGTGCTGGAGAAGACTTTGAGATTCCCTTGGACAACAAGGAGATCAACTTAATCAATACTTAAAGAAATTAATTCAGACTATTCACTGAAGCTGAAGCTTAAATACTTTGGCCAGTATTAAATACTTTGGATCAGAAGACATGACTCATTGGAAAGAATCCTGATATAGGGAAAGAATGAAAGCAAAAGGAGAAGGGGAGTATAGAGGATGAAATAAATAGATAGTGTCATGGAAGCAATGAATACAAGCTTGGACAGACTTTAGGAAATAGTGGAGGACATAAAGGCCTGGCACTCTGTATGGTCCATGGGGTCACAAAGAATCTGACATGACTGAAAGACTGAGCAAAAACAAAACAGAAAAATTTGAAACTTTTAGAATATGAAGTCAGTGTATCAGCAAGCACCCTAGCATACCCAGGATGGTTGTTAGCACAGGTTCTTTGATCTGTTTTTCTAAAGGAAAGCAACTCAAAAAGGGGTCAACAATCTCAGTTTAATCAAACATATACCATTTACCTTGTTCAGGAGAAAAAGTCAGCATTCCAAACTTCAGAGAAAATACAAACAAAAGTTATAAGCAGAGAAAAAATGCAGACAGAGAAAATAATATAATTCAACAGACAGGGCTTCTAACTGTCTGACCATAACATACCTACATAGTTAGTTACCAGAGTGAGAAGCACCAACATCTGGGTTTTCAAAGCTGGGGGGCTCAATGGCTTCCTAGAGTCTCATCTGGCCAAATCACACAATTCTTCCTATAAATGACCCCTCAAAGCAAAAACCTCACCTCAGAGGGATATATAGCCTTCTCCAGCGTCAGAGACCATCACAACCCTCAGGACTCATTGCCTAATTGCAAAGTAACAAGGTGTGGGTCTTCCTGAAAAACAAGCCTCTCCTAAGAAAGCTTCTCCTGTTGGGCTCTGCTCTACCCTTCAACAAATTCCTCCTACTACAGGCTCCATGTGATCGCATTCAGACTATTAAAGGGCAGAGTATATTTTCAAATCAGGTAAGGTTCTCAAATTAAGGGGCAGGGAAGATCTTCAAATTCCCATTACTATTAGAGTCAGACAAAAAGTTAAAAGCCAACTGCCTAATAAAAATGTTTTAAGACTGAAGCATACAGCCAGGGGCCATTCAAAGTGATATCACTACAGAAGTGCCAGATTTCAGAAAAATACCCTGAGAAAGTATGAAACTAAATCCAGTGTGATCTTAGAATCACAGGTAAAATTCCAATACTTTAAAAGAAATTGTTTTTTAAATCTACCAGAAAAATGTATTATATGAAATAATTTTTTTGTGGACAAACTCCCATATATAACAATTCAATCATATAATAGTATCTGGGTAACCTGTAAATAACTGGAATTTATAGATAGATCAAGAAACACACATCTTTGTGGGGAGCAGGAGTATGTCTGTGGTTAGGCAATCATCCTCTTGCTCTCCATTTTTCTTTTTTGTTGTTGTTGTTGTTTTTTTGCTTTTTGGAGGGCAATTGGGGTTAAGTAACTTGCCCAAGGTTACACGGCTAGTTTTTTTGTGTGGTTGTTAAGTGTCTGAGGCTGGAACCCAACTCAGGTCCTCCTGACTCCGGGGACGGCCCTTTACTCACTGCACCACCTAGCTGCCCCTGTTGCTCTCCATTTTTCAAGGGGAATAAGGGACTTGGAATTATAGTTATCTATCTCACCTTAGATGTTTACAGTCTAGAGGTCCAATTCATTTGTTGAGGTTCAGAATAAAAGCTACTTTTCCTGGTAACTTTGGAGGGAGAAAGGAGTAGTTCTGCCCCAGGTCTGGAAAGAAACATTTTAATTTCTACTAGCTTTACTACCTTCCCACCAAGCAAACAAATTAATCAAAGTAAGCAAGTAAAACAGTAGTTGAGGAAACTGTCCAGATTATTTAAGTAATAGAATGTACATAAGTAAAGGAACTGCTACCCAGAAATGAAGTAAAATCTCAACTGAGAGAAAGAATGATATCATCTGAGAAAGTCCAGGAAATGTTGAGGTGCCAGCCAACCCCTTCTTACATGCCTATAGCTCTGGAGGCCTTCCATCTACCATTCACATAATGCCTGATTCCTCTCTTGTGTCTCTCCCTTTTTTCTTTCAATTCTCTCTCTGGTCTTTTAGCAATCAAGAGTCCCAACTTCATAAATGTACACAGTATCACAAAGCTATCCTTCAGAGGACTATCCACTCCATCTGGGTTGGTATCATAACAACACCACTTTTCCACCTCAAAAATGGATCTCAAGAAATGTGACTTTAGAGTTCACCACCACTAGAAGAATGGAAGAGTATGAAGTGGAAATCCAGCAAAGGTCCTGCCACATCTCTACTACATGAGTTGAATATCTTATGTGCACAAGGAACAAATCACAAGATCCAATTCACCAACTCTTGCTCTTTTTGGAAATGACTTAGGAAGATATCCATGATAATGAAATGAAAATGGAAGGTTCCATTGCCTTCCCAAATACTAAAGAAAAATGCCAAGGTAGATAAAAAATTCTAGAAAATTTGATGGTATAAGTGTAAAGGGAATTTGAAGCTCTCCCCTGTTCCTTAATAGGCTTAAGGGAATTTGAAGATCTCCCCCGCCCCTTTATAGGCTGAATGTAATCATATGGAACCTGTGGTGGGAGGAGTTTGATGAATGGGCGGAACAAGAAGGGTGGAGCAGAGCCCAGAGGAAGTTGGGAGTCAAAGCAGTTATATTGGAGGGAGGAAATAGGGTGCAGGCAAGGAGATAGGTAGGCTTGTGAGTGTTTGTGGGAAGGCTTTGGGATGGTCTTGTTCTCTGCAATGTTATTGTGTATAGATTTCTTTGTTTCTTTGATGAATTTGGTTTTCTAGTGTTGGGATTTGACTTTCTGGTGTCTGAAAAAATGTTTTTCTTCTGTTTTCTATATAAAGTTTGTTACACTTTGCAATTCAGAACTATGTGGGCATATTCATAGTTGTCATGGGTGCTGTGAATATTGCCTTGGAGATACAGATGATTTTGAAGGAAGGATGAAGAGGAAATGAACTTTGGAAAAGAAGATTTCAATAAACTTAGAATAATAGGGGAATGGATGTTCCTGAACGTAAATTTGTGATGGTACAGAGACTTGGGCAAGACATGATTCTAGAGAGATTGACTTTGACATCTAAACTTGACTCTCCCTCCCTCTCTCATGGAAAAAAAAATATGGTTAGAAAACATCAGAGCAAGGCAAGCATTAAGAAGGGACTCAAGATAAAAGCATGCAAGAAACATGGAAACTACTAGGAGATAAAGCATAAGACCACAGCACAAGATCTGAACTGATTCTGTGCTAGAATATATATATATATATTACCAGTGCCAGGGATTCCTAGCTCAAGGGATGGGACAGACCTTTACCTCCCAGCAAAACCATTTCATCCTACCTTCTGGTTAGCTGGGTATGCAAGCTTGCTATTTCTTTTTCTGTTAGTTTCAATTTAGATCTCATTTGCTTACTGAAAAAACTTGTTGAGTAGTAAAAATGTTAAAATATGTGTATTTCCTTTAATACTTACAAGTAGAGAGAGGATAAGGGAGACAATATCCCTCATTCTTAAAACTTGAAACGTTTGATCAGTGGGAGCCAACCTAGGGGTTTTGAGCTGTTAGGACAAAGTACAAAAGACAAAGTACGCTATGATGCACAGACTTGGCATATGCATTTAGGATCTAGTGGAAAGAAATCACAGGAAGCAGCTAGGTGGCTCAGTGAATAGAGTGCTGAGCCTGGAGTCAGGAAGACAAGTTCATCTCTCATCTCAGACACTAGCTGTGTAACTCTGGACAAATCACATAACCTCTGTTTGCTCTGATCCACTTGAAGAAGGAAATGGCAAACTGCTCCAGTATCTTTGCTGAGAAAACCCCATGTACAACAGTATGTTCCATGGGGTCATGGAGAGTCTAATGTGAATGAACAACAACAAAGAAATAAATCACCAAGGTGATGAGAGTCACAGGCTATGAGGAAGCAATGCATTGGTGAACTTTCTTTTACTCGACCCACCAGTTACCATTTTTAATAAACTGGGTTTAAAAGGAAAACAGCTTCCCCTAAGGGAGGAGGGAGCTGAAAGAAAACCATATCTCCACAAAACAGGAAGAAGTACCTGCCCTCCACCAAAGTACTAGTGCCTTATCTTGACTTGATCATCAACACCACTTGCTGTTAACTAGCTACCTAAATCTGGGAGGCTGAATTTTTCTTTCCAGGTTTTTCTCATACAAAAGTGAGGGACAATAACCAGGAGCACTTCCTTTTGACAAAGCATTCCCCCCTCTTCTTTATTTCTTTTTCTCTGATCACCAAAGATAATGGGATCAGATTGTCTAAGGTTATTTCTAATAATTGCTATAAACATAAAAAGAGCCATAGCCTTGCAATGCATTCATAGAGCTGGCAAAAACCTTCAAAAATTGAGAAAGTCCACACAAATGAGAAAAAGTTCCTTTTGCAAATGCCCAACTCCCAACTACCTCAGGAACATTTTTAATGTATGGGCCATGGAAGATAAACAAGGGAGCTTATTTTATGGCCACATTTGCATGGCCAAAACTCACAGAAGATTTGGTAAGATTTGAACCCATGAACAAAATTATTTTTCTTAGACAAAAGGGCAAAGTAATGGAGATTATAAATAGACTGATACAAAGAGGTGACCATTAGAAGGCAACTAAAAAGGCAGTATTATTTTTTATTATAGCTCTAGAGATGGTCAAATGCAATACAATAAGAGAAGATGGTTACCCCAGACTCCCAAAACAGTAAACAGGACCTCATCAGTTGGATGTAGGTACATCCCATATGGATTCCTGGTATCCTGCACAAAGGTAATGATGGATATTAAGAATATAGAATACAATGCTGTCCTGGATAGCAAATCTTAAGCTACCATCTTTTTCCAATCATGCCATAAGAGACACTTGAGAAAAATACATCTACAGTTTCTGTAAGGGCTGGAAATTGGTTGGCTGAGTGACAAACTCTATACGTATCTGGGATATATAAAATAAGCTTTAAGTTTTCTTTAAAAAGTAGCTGGTATAAATAAGAAAGTAGATTCCATGACTATGATATGTCCAACCATCTTAGGAGTCCCAGCATCAATTAGAACCAACACCCGTACATTAAAAATATGAGCATGATACTACCATGTTTCCCCGATAATAAGACCTATCCCGAAAATAAGCCCTCCCCTTACTGTGCAAGATTCCTCTAAAATAAGCCCTCCCCCGAAAATAAGCCCCATTGAGATTGCTACTGTAGTGAAGGTGATCCCCTGCGCTACACGCTACATTACGGTACCCTCTGTATGCACCATCCCCCCCCCCGGGTGAAACGCACGCCGCACTCCGAGCTGCATCCAATCAGAGCTGCAGCAGTGAGCGCGTCATCCTGTTCTTCCCCAGTGATTTGCTTGCTGGTGCCATTGAGAGCAGTGCCGCGGAGGAGAGCTGAGGCAGGCAGGACAACATAAGCCCTCCCCTGAAAATAAGCCCTCTGGTGTTTTTTCCAAAAAAATAATAAGACAGTGTCTTATTATCGGGGAAACACGGTAAAAACAACAAGCTGGGTCAAACCTGCTCACAATGACTCTTTATGCAACCTATGCAGAAGTCCAAAGAAAGCAAGGCAAACAACAAAAGTGAACATCATAAAAGCACCACTTCCCCACTTCAGAAATGGATACTAAGAAGTCTGACTTTGGAGTACTCCATTACAGGAAGAATACAAGTACTTGAGGCAGAAATTCAGCAAGAATACATGCATTTCCTCATTACATGAATTGAATATCTCATGTGTTGAAGGAACAAATCAGAAGATCCAGTTCACCAATTCTTGTTCTTTTTGGGAATTATCTAGGAAGATTCCTTTTTTTGCGACAGAAAACCACCATATGCATGTAGTAGTCACAAAGTCCAACAACCTATATGCATGACCTATAGTGGTGGTTCAGAAGAAGACTGGTAAGATCCAAATACATGTAGACTATTGACACAGCAAAGGAACCAAAATGAACCAGCATACCATGCCAAGAGTTCAAGATGTCCTGCACTGGCTGCTAGACACTCAGCAGTTCCTATGGCTGGACGTATATGGTAGCCATTATCAGATTCACATGGGAGGGGAAGACAATGAGGAGCCTACTTTCACCTGACCTGCTGGGTTTTACCCATTTGAGCTTATACTCTAAGGCATCTTGGGAGTTACCTTCTACCTTCTAATGACTAATAAAGTAGGTGGACATGTGAATTACTTAAAGGTGTGCATGTACATGGATGGTTTTATTTTCTTTGGGAAGATGCTAGGAGAACATGAGAGAAAAATGAAGGTTCTCAATCATCTAAAAGGAAATTTGTCAGTAGCTATCAACTGACAAGTGCCAGTTTTGCCAAGCCTCTATCACACACTATCATAGCACTGACACAAAGAGGACAGAAGCACAAAAAAATTGGTCATATCCACAGAATGTTCAAGATCTAAGGAATTTTTTTAAAGGATTTGATAGTTATCAGAAATTCTTTAAGAACTTTTCTTCTATTGCTATATAACTGAATGATCTCTCTTGTGATTACATGATTGATGAGAACCAGAAGAGCAAAGAATTAAACCCATTAAGACATTTGGAGATTGATGGATGGACCAATGAAAAAAAACAGTTTTCAAAGACTTGGTCACCTGTCTCATCCATGCACCAGTTTTGGCCAATGTATATTCAACTTAGCTTTTTATCTTTATTTGTTCATTCATTTATCTATCTATTTTTTTAAAAATTCTAGCCTGGGGGCAGCTAGGTGGCACAATGAATACAGCACTGGCCCTGGAGTCAGGAGGACCTGGGTTCAGATCCAGCCTCGGACACTTAACACACACACACACACACACACACACACACACACACACACACACACAAATAGCCATGTGACCTTGGGCAAGTTACTTAACCCCAACTGCCCTCCAAAAAAAAATAATAAATTCTAGCCTGGAGGGCTTGGAAGCAGTCCTGTACCAAAACAGGGACATTAATAGAAATCAGTTGCATTTCTGGCATAGTATTTAAAGATAATGAGACTTACTATCTTATCCACAAGTTGGAGTCCTTGGCTTTGAAATGGGTTATTGCTAAAAAGTTCAAACAATTTTTGTGGAGCTAAATGGAAAGTATGAAGTGCATGAATTCACTGACATATTTGGGGCCTATGCCCCAAAGAGATTCAAGAAAGAGGAAAAGGAAGTATATTAACAAAAATATTTATAGCAGCTCTTTTTGTCACAGCAAAGAACTGGAAACAAAGGAGGTACCTATTATTTGGAGAACAGCTGAACAAATTATGGTATATGAATATAAGTAGAATATTATTGAACCAAAAGAAATGACAACTTGGTTAGGGAAAACAATTACATCTTTATTTCAACATATTACGTTTTGTTTGTACAATATTATTCTTAAAAGGGGATCATAGGCGTCATCAAACTGCCACATCCACATGCATTTAACTGAATGAATTCAATTCAATTCAGTTAAGCATCTACTGTATGTGAGAAGTGATAGTAGAGTCTGGGGGAAAAAAGACAAAGAGGAAACTGTCTCTGACTTCAGGAAGCTTACTTTCTACAGAGGGATATAACAAAACCATAAATTAATATAATACAAGAAAAACTGATAAAGGAAAGATCACTAACAATTTTAAAGGATCATGGATCGTTACACAGAGAAGGTGGCATGTAAAGTAATGTAATGGAAATGCAGATTTAAAGATCTTCCCTGCCCCTAGGCTAACGTGCACCTGGAGCCTGGGGTGGGAGGCTTGTTTTTCAGTAGATACTTTTTGATTGGCCAGTGGGTCAATAAGGTTGTTACATTCTCTGAGCCAGGAGAAGGCTATATAAGCCCTGATGTGTAGCTTTGTTTTGGGACTCACTTTGAGAAGTGTTCTGTGATTTGATCTGAATTCTGGGAAGCCGTTGTTGAGAGTCCCCCGGCTTTGAAAAACCCAGAATATGGAAACCCAGATGTTGACTGGGTATGGATGTAATGGTTGGACAGTTTGGAAATCTGTCTACTTGATGTTTCTGTCTTGATAATTATGCCTGTATACTTTGAGGTTCAGGGTGCTGACCTTTTCTCCTGAACAAGGTAAACGATATATGTCTGACTGATTAAAGTAAGCTTGTTAACCCATTTTGAGTTGCTTTCCTTTAGCAAAGCAGATCCAAGAACCTGTGGTAGCTGCAAACCCTGAGGACGCTTGGGGTGCTTGCTGCTACAAGTAAGTATTAATGGAAGAAAGAATTCTGAGAGATGGGGATGAGAAGGAAATGTATCCTGAAATGAGGATTGTCTTATGTGACTACTCAGATATTAGAGATGAAGTCTTGGGTTTAAAGAATGGTTAGCAATTCAGTTTGGCTAGAATTTAAGAGTCTATAAAAGAGTTGTGAGAAATAGGACTTCAAAGGTAGACCATTGTCAGATTGTGGTGCATAAATGATTGAGTAAAGTGATACACATATACCAAAATGTAGCACCAAACCAAATTTGAGTTTGAACCTATCAGAAATTTTTCTGATCAAGTACCTCTTTGTACTTGAGTTTTCTTTTTCACTTTAAAAATGAGAATTCTCCTTAAGAACAAAGATGTTGAACAATAAATGACTTTTCATTTATTTTTACTTATTTATCTATTTATTTATTGCTTTTTGGAGGGCAACTGGGGTTAAGTGACTTGCCCAAGGTCACATGGCTAGTAAGTGTTAAGTGTCTGAGGCCAGATTTGAACTCAGGTCCTACTGACTCCAGGGCTGGTGCTCTGTTCACTGTACCACCTAGCCGCCCCTTTAATTCCCTTTTAATTTCTTAAGTTGGAAGAAGTGCTATAAATAGTAATCAAAATGTGTTATTCTGAATTCTCCAGAGATTCACTAACCAAATATGTTAAGGCAGCCACATAAATTTATTTCTCCTTTTAAATAAAGGAATTATCATCATTATTGTGATTAAACCAAGAGGATGGGGGGAAAAATCTGGCCTTACTACACATAAGCAGCTTCCTTGAGATATTTTTAGTAGTGCTGCTATGTAGTTTTTGTATTTTGATATGACATTTCAGTGTCCCAAGGTCATGACAACTTTGCTGGTGGCTTATGAATGAAACCCTCCCAGTGACTTCTGTGGAGCCTAAGGTTTAACTGTTCCCAAAATCATGCATCCAGACTTCCAATATGGCAATACCTTTTTTCTGTTTTTTTTTTTCCTTCTCATTTTAAAATTTACAGGTTGAAAAGGCAGTGACTAGAATTTGTGCTGAAGTGCAAAAACAGACTTTGGAGCTCAGCAAAGCCCTAATGCTAGTGAAAAGCATGTATTGATTATTTAAAGAAAGTTAAAATAAAAGCAATTTTTCTCCCCATTTCGGCACATTGCAGCTTTTGGCCTATCTACTCTTAGCTAAAAAAGCATTCTTTCCTGATAATCAAGCTTCAGCTGTCTGAATTTCAGGCCGAGCCTCTCATCTTGAGCTCTACTGAAGAGCTTCTTTAATTAACCATTATACCACAGATGTTATTGATTTTTTTTTCAAATCTGGTTGAAACATCATTGTGCTGGATCATGGCCAAGACTAAGGCCTGAATTTGTGTGTGTGTGTGTGTGTGTGTGTGTGTGTGTGTGCGTGCTGCTTTTTACTCCTTCTGCATACCTTATTAGTCTCCATGTCTGTTAAGTGCAATCCTTAGTATTAACTCAGAAAATATAGAATTGATTTTTAGACTAGCAGCCGTGATCTAAGGGCTTCTAATTTGTAATCTGAAAGCCTCGGTTGCTGATGAAATCTTGCCACTGTTACTTTCTACTTCCTAGAAGTAAGCTTTTTATTTCTTTAACATATAAATTATATGGATATAAATGATATAAAGAGGACATAGTTATAGATAATATATATAGATAATACTGATATACATATGATAGATGTACATACATACACACATATATATATGCATTCCCTCTAGTTAAGAGATTTAACATTGATAAGAATCATTATTGATTCTTTTCCTTACTTGTCTATGCAAATGATTTTGTCAGTTATATGGATTATGGAGGATTCTGCAATCTAAGAGATTCGAACATTTTTCATAGTTTGGAAAAATATATAGAAGAGCAAATTGCAAGACATCAGAAACAACAGGGGATCTGCATTCCTTTAAAAAAAAATACACCTTTCAGCGATGATAAATTCAAGGACCTAAACAATCACAGTAGGTTCCTAAATTCTGATAAGATTTCTGTGAGTTTAGTGATATGTTCTTTAAACATAATTTGAAGCTTTTAAAATACTGTAATAGTAGCTCTTGACCTTTAAAAATCACATGGAGCAAGAGGTGGTGAAAAATATTTATTTACTCTGCATTAGTGGCTAAACTCTTGTTCCTTCCTAGAACCCATAGTCCTTTTATGCTTAGGAACTCATGCATGTCACTTCCCTTCTTCAAACAAAAGCCAGACAGGACTACTTGAACTGGAGAAACAATGACCTGCAGTCTATATCCTATGCCTCAGTGCTAAACAACAATGCAAACCTCTTGACTAACTCTGGCATCACAGTGGAATCTTGCAGTTCAACATGTCTGCTGAACAGAAGTTAGAAAAAGAAAAGATCATCTTGTAAACAATTAATTAATGTCTGTCATGAATTATCATTTTTACTTCCTTCTCAAGAGGCTCAAAGGGAATAAAAAGGCATTTTTGCAGGTGGTGGCATTCAAACTAAGGGCAATCAAATGTTTGAGAGCTGAGACACAGCACTTTTGAGTCTCTAAGGGTGAATGGTGCTAGGATTAGAGCACAGCAGGGGGTTGAGGGCTTCAGGTGTGAAGCTTAATGTTTGTGATCAGCAAAAAAAAAATGTCTTGAATTTATCTAAACTGCTCTTCTGCTAACAGTACTTCTAGCACATAAATGTTCTGAAAGTGACAAGTGTTCTCATTGCTCTTCTAAAGCAAACATGATCTGCATTTGAAAGATGCATCCCTTTTGCCTAATTTAGAATGTGCATCACAAAGAGCATTAGATGATGACCTCCCCCACAAAAGATAATATGCACTCCAGTACATAGACACAAATGTAAACCTTCACTTTCTGACCAAGGTCCCTTCCAGAGCTACCAGAAGGGACTGTCCAGAATTGTGAGCAGCACCTTTGCTTTATGCACATTTGCTACATATGCATATAGCAAAGGTTCTGGTGACTGGGTTTCAATAGCCATCTGACCATTTAGTTTCTTTTTCTTTTCTCCATGAATAATTCCTTTTCATTTAGTCCAGACAATTGGCTTGAAATTATGATGCTGCATCTTGATTCACAATATCCTCTACACATTCTCTCTCCCTTCCCCCCACCCCTAGATAGCTTTCTGGATTTCTCAGGGTATTGAAGGGTAGCTTGAATATTTGAAAAGAAAAAGAAAATCTAACGCCAATGGTGAATCCATTGTTAGTATTAGAAGTAAGATTCGTTAAACCCTGAGAACTAGAGTACAAACAAACATTGTTGATTAAAAGACCTATCAAGTTCCCATTAAGTTCACACAAATGGATTACCTTCTTCATTTAAGAATACAGTGCTCCTCCTCTCTATCATTTTATTGAATTTTATACACAACAGATCAGAGTTGGCACTTATAATGAAGGAAAAGGCTTATTTAAGTCAAGAAGGATGTGGCCTAACTGAAAACTAGTGAGGAAAAGACCTTTGAAGGATCAGAATGAATGTTAAATGCTCTTGAGTTGCCTAATCTTCAAATTTTCCTCCACACAGTGCATGAACACAGTTTCCTTTGTCTTCACAATACTCTTTAAGCTCTCACCTTCCATGTTCCAATAAATCCCAGTTAAACTCCCACTTTTCCACAAGAAGATGCATCTGTAAAAAATGGCACACTCTTGGTCATCCTCTAAGACAACAAAACCAGTAACATTCTTCTGTTCTTTGCTTTTTTCATTACTGTTTAGATACTTTCTCATGATACTCTCTGAATCAGTAAGCATAGCACTGACTCTTGGTGGAAGTAAAAAAATAAATACACATACAAACACATAAGATACAGTAGGAAAGGTTGGACAGAAATGATAGAATGGTTCTTTAAGGAGAATTTCGAATTTGAAGAGTGGGCATAATTACAGATCTTTTCAAAGAATGGGGGTAGGTGGGTATGAGTTCAGGTTTTTTAGGGATATTCAATAGGTAAATGTTACCCTCAAAAATGATGACCCCAAAAAAGAAGATATTAAGGCAGGCCTGCACAACCTGTGGCCCATGGGCAATAAGGATGTTTTCTTCTACCCTTTTCACAGGCCTCACCAAATCATTTGGCAAGCTGCAGGCTGTAAGGCCTGCATTAAGGGGAAAAAAAATCAAGATGAGAAGGGACCTGGAAAAATAAGGATACATTCTCTTAAAAAGAGAATAGAGAAGGTATAAAAGTTAAAAAGAGCTTCTCCTGAAAGGATGATTTAAATTAACTTCTTACAGTGGGCAAAATGATTGTTTAGAGAAAGTGACTTTTTCCTCAAAATAGGGAGAGCCTCTCAAAAATCAGTAGTCTCCCAAAAGCCTATCACTTTGGAACATAATACTTCTCTTTAAAAATCACTTTAAAATAAAGCAATAGGCAAGTTATTAAAGGCCCTCAAAAGCCCAAGCTTAGTTTGACTAGAGTCTTGGGAGGATGGACTCTTAGGGGAGCAGCTATCGCTTTGTGCTAAGCTATGAAAGTAAGCTGACATACCTGCTCAGCTCTTAGGGGCTCCTTTTCACTTTGTCTTTAAGATCCTGAGAGAAGCAGAGGTAAGAGTAGATTGTGTTGTAGAGTGGGAGGAATCCTCTGTGTGTGCACATTCGCCCCTTTCCTGCAAGCTTTTACTGGCTTTTTGACAGATGCACATGTGTTAGCACATGCATTCCAAGTGAGGGCTGAGTTCCTGAGAGTGGATTGTCCCAGTCTGAGAGAAGGCAGCAGCCAAGACGCTGTTGGATTACCGAAAAATCCTATAGTTGCCTTATAACACAGGCCTGGTCAATGGACTAAGAAAGGAGTTTGTGGACAAGATTATTTCTAAAGCCCTCCCTCCTCATCAGAGGAGAGGAGATTTCCTAGGCAACATGATGTCAAAACCTAGTCTTCTCACCAGAGGAGGAAGACTTTATAGGCCATATAAGGCTTGAGAGGTCACCTTATGAATAACCCCAAATTAGGCTTTGAAAGATTCCACTGATCACCTCAGGAAAGAGATCCAAAGTAAAAACTCTAAGGAACATTGTAGCCAAATTTCAGAACTATTAGGTAAAGGAAAAAAAAATACAAGTTGCCAGAAAGAAAAGTTTCAAATATTGGGATGTCACAAATTCAGTAATGTGGCCTTCTAGAGAAAGGATGAGACTTTAACAGTGTGCCTGTTTTCTCTACCTCATTCCCTCCAAACTCACACACTCTATCCAAAGATGGAGGAGTATTAAAGGGATTAAAGCTATGAAATAGGAAAGCAGAAGATTGATACTTTTCTCTGTGCTATTACCATGTATATTCAAGCAGTGCATAATTGTGTTGGAAAAGGGATTGCCAACCCAGAATCCTCAAAATGTTTTTGTGGAGTGAGAGGAGGGGTGGAATCTAAAGTATGAGTCTGAAAGATACTGCTAAAAACTTACCAAAATGTCAGGGTATTGTCCCATTAACAATCCTTAATTCACTTCCCTATTAAGGAGAGTTTAAACTTATAGGGTGGTACTGAATCAGAAGAATTCTAGTTGAAAAGTAGACCCATTAGAGGGGAAAGAAAATTAGGTTTATTGATTGTAGATTAGGTATGCATAGACATACATAGACATACACACACACACACACACAGAGGTTTCTATGAGTCATTTTCAAGTTTGTATTTTCTGTGAGATATAACAAAGTCAGTCCTCTACCTGACATGCATTTGTTTCCTTGAGTGCTTGTGCAGAATCTGAGGACCCTATGATCCACATTTGCTGGAACTCAGACATACAAGCAATTCATAAGTTACTTTCAACAATTTCCCAAAGTTAACTCCTAGTGAATTGTGGGTAAGCACCCCAGATTGTGTTTAGTCTGTGTGACCCAGAGTTTGGGAATAACCTGGACCATAGGTTACATACATAGTGAGGAAGGGAAATAGTGACATAGTAGAAAGATCACCAATATTTGAAGTCAGAAGACCTGAATTCAAATGTCAGCCCTACTGTGTGACTTTGAGAATTCTTTAAGCCTGAGTCCTTATCTGCAAAATATGGCTGTTGGATGAGGTAATCTCTAAAGTTCCTTCCATCTCTAGTTCCTACAATCCCTTTAATTTATTGTTGTCATTTTGGTCATGTCCAACTCTTTGGTATCCTATTTGGGGTTTTCTTGACATAGATACTGGTTTGCCATTTCCTTCTCCAGCTCATTTTACAGAGGAGGAAACTGAGGCAAACAATGACTTGCCCAGGGTCACAAAGCTAGTAATAAGTGTATGAGGCCTTATTTGAATTCAGGTCTTCCTAACTCCAGGTTCAGTACTTTATTCACCAAGCCATCTGATTCCTTTAATACTTCCCAACTCTGTCTTGGTAAGACAATATGTAAAATATAGTGCTCCATTAAGAGCCCATTTTAAGATGGGCACACAAAAGCTACAGCATGTCCAGAAAATGGTAGCTAGGAAAACAGCATATGAGGAATGGCTAAGGGAATTGAAGATTACTTCAATTGATTACTTCAGTTAAAGATAACTTACAAAACAGGGACATGACAACCATCCTCCTTTTCCTCAGTTACTCAAGGAAAGTCTCATGGGGAAAAATGATTAAACATTTTCTACTTTGTCACAGAAGTCAGGACCAGTTCAATGAGTAGAAATTTTAGACAGGCAGAAATTCAGCTCAATGTCAGGGAACAATAATCAGAGCTGTTCAAAAGTGGGACTGCCTCTGGAAGTAAAGGAGAAACTTCCCCTTAGTGAGCGTTTTCAAGCGGAGATTGGATTCCATTTTAATGGGATATCATATTCCAACACAGATTTGGATTACACTAGGTGACTTATGGGCTGACTTCCAACTCTTAGAGGTGATGAGGACAGATGAAAGATGACAGTTTCCAAGTTCAGAAGTGAGATTTGTTTTTTTTTAAAGGACACCAGAGGAGACATCAGCAATAAATGCAACGCTGTCACATAATGATTAGACGAGTGGCTTTGAAATCAAGAAGCTCTAGATTCAAACCCTGCCTCTAACACATGCTAGCTATCTGATCATGGGCAAGTTACTTAAACATTGAGTGTCCCTGACAACTCTCTTAGATTTAGTTACAGAGAAATTACCAATTTGTAACAATGGAAGGGATTTCTGCATTGGGAGCAGATTAAATACATTCATACATTGATGAAATCACAGGTGTTTTATATATATTTGTGTGTATGTATGCATACACACGTGTATATATAGAGTGTAGCTTTACACCATACATGGTGTAGAGAGTGTATGTCTACACACATGTTGCTATACATACATCAATGCACTGCATTATGTGTTCACTTGTGATACATGTCTCCATATGTGTGTGGTGGCTACACATGTACTGTACTATATTGTCATCGTGTGAATGCATATGTTAAATTATGACCTACACACACACACACACATAGTATATATATATGCATCCTGCATATGTTCTGTATGTATATATCACTGCATGTGCACATATGTAATCTTTAGGTCTACATGTTTTCTATATAATTTTTTTAAGCATTTACTAAGTGTAAAGGCAGTTTGAAGATGAAGAGGCAGATACAAAGTTTAAATAAGACATTCTCTGGAATCAATACTCTTACAATTAGGTAATGGGGATACAATACACACACACAAAAATATTATATGAAATAAAATGTAATCAGTGCATAAAAGAGGTACAAAGTGCTACTTTGGATCCAAGAATGGAGAAAGATAATTCCTAACAAGGGAAGACTGCATGAAAAAAGGAATAGTATGAAAGTATAAATAACAGTCACGAATCAAATAATAAGTATTTATTTAAGCACTTACAATATGTTAGGCATTGTGACAGGCACTGAGAATACAAGTACTAAGAATGAAACAATCTCTACTTGCTAGAAATTAATGAGAGAAGTTGAGAAATACACCCACATATACAGAATAAATATAAAGTGAATAATACAAATAGATATAAAGTAGTAAAATGCAAGGATGTTTATGAGGAAAGACCATAGCACTGGGAAGAGGTGGAGGGGAGGAAAAGATCCAGAAAGGTTTTATGAAGAATGTGGCAGCTGAGCTGTGTTTTAAAGGAAAAGAGTGACTCTAGAAGGTGGAGGTAAGGAGAGAGCACAATCCAGGCATATGAAACAGATGGGAGATCCAATGAGGAATTAGACAGGGCAGGTGTGACTGGATTGCAGAGTGCTGGAAAATTATGTAGATAGGACAGGGGGAATAGTAATATCCAATGATTCTGAAAGGCATGTTGGAGTCAGATGGTATAGGGCTTTAAAAACTAAAAAGAGAGGGGCAGAATCAAGATGGCAGAGCAGAAACAGGACCTCCATGCAGCTGTGGCTCCCACCACCTCCAATTCATGTAAAAGGGGACGCTTAAACCCTGGGGCTACAGAACCCACAAAATGACACATAGAAGCTAACCTCCCACTGAAGACAGTGCAGCAGGGATCAGCCAGCTCAGTGCTCTGGGAGCCGAGCCCAGGCTCACTGGAGCCAGAGTTTTTAACCCCAGGGCTGGCCTGACCAACCACCAGCTGGAGGGACTTCAGATCAACAGCAGCTGTGGCAGTTTCCAGAATTATCAACACATACTTGCTAAGGACAAAGTGAGAGGTCAGTGCAGAGTGGATTTTGGGATCCAGTAGTTGGGAGTGCTTTGGCCTGTTCCCCAGGAGCTAGAAGCCACTGAGGGCTGTGGCACAGCTGCCCCCATGTGGCAGCTTCAGCTCCTGGCCTGCAGAGTGTAGGGGGACCAAGAGACCAGTCTGAGGAGTAATCACTCTTGCTCTAACCTGCTTGGATCTGGATTGCGGTCTAGGGTGAAGGACCTGGGGTGTGTGACCAGCTTGCCAGAGCTTGTCGAGGCTTCAGAGAGGGCACCCAACTAATACCTTCAGCAGCTGAGAAAACCTCAGCGTTTGGGACAAAGCTCCCCTGTCTGGTGGCAGAGTCCTACTGTGGCAAAAAGCCCAAAAGTCAAGTAACTGAGTGGCAACATGAGCAGGCAAAGGAAGCAAAATAAACATAGTATCCCAAATTTACACTCTATTTTGGCAACAAAAAAGATGAAAGCATGGAATAGGAGGAAGACAGTGAAGTCAGAACTCCTGCACCAAAAGCTTCAAAGAAAAATATGAGCTGGTTACAGGCCATAGAGTACCTTAAGAAGCAAATAAGAGAAGTGGGGGAAAAATTGGGAAGAGAAATGAGAATGATGCAAGAAAATTATGAAATGAGAGTCAACAGCCTGACTGAGGAAAATAACACCTTAAAAAATAGACTAACTCAAATGGCAAAAGAGGCTCAAAAAGGCAATAAGGAGAAACATGCCTTAAAAAGCCAAATTTGCCAAATGGAAGAAGAATCTCAAAAGCTCACTGAAGAGAATCATTCCTTCAGAATTAGACTGGAGCAAATGGAAGCTAGTGACTTTATGAGAAATCAAGATGCTGTTAAAGAGATCCAAACAAATGAAAGAATAGAAGGCAATGTGAAATATCTCATGGGAAAAACCACTGACCTGGAAAATAGATCCAGGAGACAGAATTTAAAAATTATTTGACTACCAAAAAGCCATGATCAAAGAAAGAACCTAGAAATCACCCTTCAAGAAATTCTCAAGTAAAACTTCCCTGATGCTTTAGAACCAGAGGGCAAAATAGAGGTTGAAAGAATCCACCAATCACCTCCTGTCCCTAAAAGAAAACTTCTGGGCATATTATAGCCAGGTCCTGAAATTCCCCAGTCAAGGAGAGAATATTACAAGCAGCCAGGAAGAAACAATTTGAATATTGGGAAACACAATCAGGATAACACAGGATCTGGTAGCTTCTACAATGAGGGATCAAAGGGCTTGGAATATGATATTCTGGAGATCAAAGGATCTGGGATTAAAATCAAGAATCACCTACCCAGCAAAACTGAGTAGCATGTTTCAGAGGAAAATATGGTCATTCAGTGGAACAGAGGACTTTCAAGCATTCTTGATGAAAAAAACAGAGTTGAATAGAAAATTTGACATTCAGATATAAGAAGCAAGAGAAGCATGAGAAGCTAAACAGGAAAAAGAAATCATAAGGAACTTATAAAAGTTGAACTATTTGCATTCCTACATGGAAAAATGATAATTGTAACTGATGAAACTTTTCTCAGTTTGAAAATAGATGAAGGGAATGTATATATATATATATATATATATATATATGTAGGATATATGGGCATATGAATATATTTGTGAACGTGTGTATATATGTTTATAGGTATACATAGATAGAGGGCACAGGACCAATTTAATAGGAAGGGATGATACTTAAGAGGTGAACTTAAGAGGTGAGAGAGGAATATAATGAGAGGAAATGGGGAGAGACAGAATGGGGTAGACTATTTCCTATAGAAGAGGCAAGGGAAAATGGTTACAATGGAGGGGAAGAACAGGAAGGCAAAAAGGCAAAACGTTATTCTCATTTAATTTGGCTCAGGAAGGGAATGACATACACACTAAATAGGGTATCTCACCCTATAGGAGAGTAGGGGGGAAAGGGGATGAGAGGGGGTATGATGGAAGGGAGGGCATGGGAAGTTGGAAGCACCCACTTTTGAAAAGGGACAGGATCAAAGTAGAGAATACAACAAGTGGGAGGTGGGATAGGAGGGAGGGAAATATTGTCAGTCTTTTACAATATATCTACTATGGTAATGTTTTGAATAGGTACACATGTACAACCTATACTGAAATGCTTATCTTCCCAGTAAGGGTGGGTAACTAGGGAGGAAGGGAATCTTTTTTTTAATCTGGAACTCAAAGTTTTAAAATCAAATGTTTAAAAATACATAAATACTATTATTAACACTATTTTACATGTAATTGGGAAATAAGATATACAGGCATTGGGGCATAGAGATCCACCATGCCCTACTGGAAAAGTCAAAGGGGGTATGGGAGAAGATATGGGAGAGAGCAGATTGGAGGAGGGGATATCCTGTGGGACTGCTACTTTGGGGCAGTGAGTAAAAAATGGGGGAAAAAATTGTAACTCAAAATCTGGTAGAAATGAATGATGTAAACCAGAAGTTAATAAAGCATTTGGAAAAAAAAAACTAAAAAGAACACTTTAAATTTTATCCTAGAAGCAGAAAGGGAGGCAGGAATAGGAAGTCACTGGAGTCGTCTGAGTAGGGAAGTCACTAGGCTTAAGGCAAATCACTTTGGTAGCAGTGTGTAGGATGGACTAGAGCCCATGGACTAGAGTGAATAAAGACTTGTAGGAAGTCAAGTTAGGGGACTAATGCAGGTGAGAAGTGATGAGGGCCTGAATTAAGCAGGTAGCTGTGTGAATATGGAGAAAGGAATGAATGTGAGAGAACATCTCATAAAAATTTGGCAACTGATTGGATAAGTGGGGTAAGGGAGAGTCAGGAATCCAAAGTAATGGCAAGGTAACAAGCCTGTGAGACAGAAGCTCTTTGGGCACTTGAAAAGGGTTTCCACCAGAAATGCCAGTGCAATCATAGGCAAATAGATAAAAATCTTGCCCATGTGAACAAAAGATGCTTCTGGGAAACTGAATCCCACAGCACTCCATATAAGGGTGAGAAGATCCACCATATCCAGATGGACTTCTGAGGTGATTGGAAACCTTCAGTTCTTTGACCAGGAACTTAGCCTGGAATCCAGAAGGAAAGTTTGTAATACTCTGATCTGAGAGTGTTCCAAGAAGCCCTGAAGACAGCAGTACTCTTAACCTTTACAAGATCAAAGGTGCTATAAACCTGCTTGGTCATAATGACCCAAAGTTTACCTGGAAGAAAAGAAGGAGGAGATTTAAAAAAATGCAATTTTAAGACTGGAGCTCCACTGGTTATTCCACCCACCTTGAATTAATTACTTTTGTTAAATAAAAATGGTTCTTGATTTAATCAATCAGAGAGTGACAGTGACTAGTTTCTGTATAACGCAGTTGAATTACTCAAGACTAGTATGTTAGAGAGGCCTGGTCATACCCAGAGAAATTTGTAATAAAAGGAGTTATCTCAGAATGGGTAGTGATTCCAAGGTTCTAGAAGCAGAGAGAAAGGAGTGGGGTCCCACAGAGCTGAGCTAAAATGAACCAGAAGTTCAGGGAAACCAACAAAAGGAATCAGAAGATAGAACTGAGCTGTGATAGAGAAGGGAGACACTGAGAAAGTTATCTTGGAGCAGAAGACTTGGACTGATACTACCAGATGAATTCTCCTACTCTAGGACTGAGGAAGTTTCAAGAAAAAAAGTACCCCAACTTCCCTTCCCAGAGCCTGATAGTACTATGACACTGTAATAATATACTGATTCATTATCAAAACATTGACTGCAACCTAAATCTTTCTTTAACCACTTAGGATCCAGGGGTTATGTAGGGATAGATATAATGATAAGTTAAGGCAAAAAGCCAAACAAATTCGTAAATATTAGGAGCTTTCCTAATTGGGGACCAAGAGCAAATATGAAAGCATTTCTAACTTTTGTCTAAAATAAACTCCTTAAAACCACAGAAGGAAACTACATGGACCTTTGGGGCCTTTAATATCACACATGGACTTAACATGAGCTAATTTTTATAACCAGGTATTACAATATTATAAATGAAGTAAAAGTATTGGGCCAAAAAAGAAAAGAAACTTCTAAGAACCAATGGGCTCATGAGACAATGATATATATTTGCCCAAAATCAAAAGACTGAAAACATAAAAGAAAACATAGAGTATTTCCTATAAAAAAACAGTCTGATCTGAAAAACTAGTTTAGCAGAGACAATTTAGGAATTGCTAGACTTCTGGAATATCAGGACCAAAAAAATAAATCCTAGATATTAGACTTCAAGAAATCTTAAATAAAAACTGCCTATATCTTTTAAAACCTGTAATGGCAAGCAAAGGAGTACTTAGCTCCTTGTTACAGTTATTCAAGTATTTAGCACCTTGTTTCAACTCTTCAAGTGCCTTTGAGCCTCACCTGTGATAATATCAAGTTTTTGTTAGAAACAGAACCTGTGAAGCCCACAGTGGGAGGGAATTTGCCAAAACACCAGCAGGCACAAGCTGGGACCAAGCAGAACTGAGAGGGAGAACATATAGGGTGTCTGGCATTCTGTTTGCTCTGTCTGTGTTGATTTGTATTTGTGTTATTTTTTCAGACAGACTCATTCTGTGTGCTGATTATGTTACTTTGTCAGATAGAAGGACTCTTATCTGCTGATTGTGCCTCTTTGTCAGATGGAAGCACCCTGTCTGTTGACTTGTGTTGATTTCACAGGCAGAAAGTGAATTGAGATGATAGTGCTGACAACATGTGTGAATATTACTGTAACTCTGCTAAGCTTGATGTGTGTAGATATTGTTGTGGCTCTGTTAAGTTTTCTCTTTCCAAAAACAGAGATTTCAAAGGGCTTGAGCTGGACTGGTCACCATGAGCTTCAAGCTGGAGCAGGAACTGGAACAGGAACCGGGAGCTGCCTACCTGTGAATCCAGGTGATGGTTGGGTGAATTTGGACAAGAGCTGGGAGCATGGAAGAGGAACCATGGAGTTTGGGAGTCAACCTCGAGCCAAGATGAAAGGACCTTTTCTTGGGTACTTAATGCTGACCGACAGGATCAGTCTTTTAAATTCAGAAAGAAATAATAAGGCAAGGAGAAAGAGTGGGGAGAGAAGATAATGGTGGGACTCTTAGAGGAGTGGGTAAGTTAAGGAACAGGAGGGTAAGGCAGCAGGTAGAAGTAAAGCTGAAGAGTAAAGAGGGATAGGGTAAATAAGTGAGAAGGATAGTGAGGAAAAATATGAAGGAAGAAAATATACAACAAGTAATTGAAACAGTATATGAACAGGACAAATTTACCCATAAAATGGAAACAGCAGGTTAAAAATCTGGATTCAATAATATGTTGCTTTCAGGAAACATTTTCAAAATGAGAGATACACACAAAGATAAAATAAGGGGCAGGAGTAGAATTTAGTATGTAAAAAATGCAGGGATAGTGATCATGATCTCAGACAAAGTTAAAGTTAAAACAGATTTAGTCAAAAGTGGAAAAAAAAAACAGAGAAACTACACTGGTGGAATAACCAGTGGATTAAAAGGAAAGAAGGAAATGGGAAAAAATCCAGTAATCATGATTTCAGCATGAGTAAAAGTGGAATGGAAGTACACTATTTGATAGTATTGATTACATCCCTTTTTATTATCATCTTCTTCCTTGTAGAGTAGGGAGTGAGGGAAAACAAAGGGAGAAATCTAAGGATAAGATGGAGATAAATACACTATTAACAATTAACTATTAACTATGACTTAAAGTGGGATGAATTCACTCATAAAATAAAAAATAATAGCAAAATAGGTTATAAACAAGAAACTGACAAGATGTTGTTTACAAGAAAAATACTTTAAACACAGATTTCAAGAGCAAAATTTATTATTCTTCATTCTTCTCCAGACTACAACACTGACTCTTCAAAGGCCTTTGTTTATCATGTCATAGAGACTTTTTTTTTTATTGTGGAAGCTTATTCTACCTCCCCACCAACCCACTATGACTTCTTACTTTGGAAGTACAGTCAGTTTTGCTATAAAAAGACATATGCATTACCCAAAAGCATGGTATTATGCAAAATCATGCAATGAAAACCACAGGCCTTGGGAGGGAAATAGTTTAGGGAACAATGCCCCAAAACTTTCAGTGATACACTGAGAGACAGAGAGAGAGAGAGAGACAAAGAATCTAATAAAAATGGTAGTACAGTTACATACACATTAAGGCAAAGAAATCCATATGTAAATATTACAATAAATATAAACATACTCAGCCTCTGGTTGCTGCCAAGTTTGTGTTCAAATTCCCTTCAGGCTGATACTGGCAAGGTTTCTCACAAATTGGGCAGGCTCTAATTGCATGCCTCTAGCCCTGGCAGAAGGTAGCAAAGGGGTGGTACACACCCTATAGTACTCAAGAAATACGATAAATATAGCACTTTGCCTTGACAAAGAAGAAGTCTGCTTGTGGAAGTAGCTGCTTCTGAATTATTTTGAAGTGATACTGTTTTTTTCATTTTTGCCATTTCTTGTGGAAGAAATCTCACAGAAGCAAACTCAAAATTCATTATGCTAAAAATATTACTTAATGCATAAATTTTGCTGGAACAAATTTGTGTTTTCAAAAAAAGTGTCATGACAAAACTGATTGTATCTCCCTCCTCCCCATCTGATTGTCTGATTCCTACCCAGAACCTCCATTTTAAGGAAAAGGCCCAAGTCAATGCTACATTCATTCCTTTCTCATGACTTTCCATAGGACTTTTGCTACCATACTCCTATGATAGGAATTTGTACAAACATCCCCTGGCCCCCTTTTCAGCTCTTTTTTATATTGCTAGAATATAAACTCCTTGAGGGCAGGGACTATCTTTCTTCTGGTATTTGAATTCTCTATGCTTAACCATAAACCCTTCATAAATCCTTGTTGCTGACTTTAGGTAAAGTGAACAAAATAAAACATACATGATCTCCGACAAGGCAAGTAGAAATAGTTAAAAGAGATTAATAGAAAATCTTCATTGTGTTTAAAAGCACCACTTAAAATAAAATAATAATATAGGTTAATTGAGTCTGATAAAATCTAAGTATGTAAATTATTGAAATCAAAATACAGGCCCAATTATAGAACCCAAAATTTTAAATAGTTGGGGATGTCAATGTACTACATTTTAGGTAACTATACACTAGATAAATCTATCCAAAGATAACTAATAAAGAACCATTTAAGTAGAATTTTTTTAGAAAAAGATATAATAGATTTCTCCTGATTAATGAATGGGAATAGAAAGGAGTATGCATGTGCAAGCATATATATATATATATACATATATATATATATAGAGAGAGAGAGAGAGAGACATAAATACATACATACATTATGTATACACACATACTGATCACATCTCAGTAATATATTCAATTAATTTAAAGAACAGATTCAAATTTAAATGGAGACTAAATAAGAGAATCAGTGGGTCAAATAACAAATCATAGACACAATAAATCAGACCATCAAAGAAAATGATCGCGATGAGACAACATAACAAAAGGAATGAATACACAACACATACATACTCCTTTCTCTTTCCATTCAGTTGCACATGTCTTGCTTGTGCATAACACTTTTGCAAAAAGCAATCAAGTTTTAAGATATAAAAAATTCACAAATATATGCAGAAAAGCAGAAGTATTAAATAGAATTTACTAAACATAACTCAATTTTAAAATATTTAATAAAAGGCTTAAAAAAGGATTCAAAAGTAAATGGAGACTAAATAAGGTAGCAGCAAAAACAATGGTAGGTTAAAGGACAAATTATGGAAACAACAGATCATTTCATCAAAGAAAATGACTACAATAAGAAACAACATACCAAAATTTAGGCAGTTCAGCAAAAGCAATCCTGAGGAAAAATTTACGTCTTTAAAAAGAGTTTCATCTACAAAAGAGAGAAAACAGACAAATGAATAAGGCATTCAATATTTTAAAGACTAGAAAAACAATAAAAATTAAAAAATAAAACTAAACATCAAAAGAGAAATTTTGAAAACCAAAGAGTCAGATTTGAAAGCAAATATCCTCATTCAATTAATTAATAAAAGTGGGAGTTGAATTTTTTTCTTTTTTTTTTTTTAAAGAAATTGGGGTTAAGTAACTTGCTCAAGGTTACGCAGCCAGTTATTTCTGGGTGTGGTGCTAAGTATCTGAGGCTGGTTTTGATCCCAGGTCATCCCAACACTGGGGCCAGTGCTCTTACTCACTTAGCCACCTGGCTGCTCCTAAGCAATTGGGGTTAAGTAACATTTCTCAAGGTTACACAGCCAGGTGTTTCTGGGTGGGTGCTAAGTGTCTGAGCCCAGATTCGATCCCCAGGTCATCCCGACACTGGAGCCGGTGCTCTTACTCGCTGTGCTACCTGGTTGCCCCGGGAGTTGGTTTTTAAAAAAATAAATAATAATAAATAATTTAAAAAATTTTATTTTTAAAAAAATAAATATTTAATAAAATAAACTTTTTATTAGTCTGATTTAAAAAAATAATAGAAAAAGCATATACATTTTTTTGAGGGGGGAAGGTAGGGCAATTGGGGTTAAGTGACTTGCCCAAGGTCACATAGCAAGTTTTGTGTTAAGTGTCTGAGGCTGCATTTGAACTCAGGTCCTCCTGACTCCAGGGTCAGTCCTCTACTCACTGCGCCACCTAGCTGTCCCCATATTACAAATTCTTCTTGCAAAAACAGGGAAAAAAGGCATTCTACTAAATTTCTACTATGATCAAAGCAAAAAGAAAAATAATATCACTAGTGAATATGATGTGAAAATATTGAATAAAACTAGCAAAGAGGTTATAAACATATTAAACCGATTTTACATAATAACTAGACTGGAGACATGCCAAGAATGTATGGCTGGTTCAATATTAGTAAAACAATAAATTTTGTAGAACATATTAATGAGAATTCAATAAAAGCCACATGATCATATCACTAAATGAAAAGAGCTTTTGACAAAATACAGGATGTATTTATGTAATAATTTTCTAGAAACACTTAAATTAATAAATGGACTTTTCTCTAATATGGTAAATAGAATCTAATACAGTTTTATATGTAATAGAAAAATGCTAGAGGCTTTTTCAATTAAATCAGAGGTAAAGCAAGGATGTACATTATTGTTAGTATTACTTGATAATTACTAGAAAGGCTAGCTATAGCAATAAGACACAAATAAGAAACTGGGGGATAAAAGCAAAAGGAAAACAAATTAGTACTTTTACAGAAAATATGATGGCCAATCTGGAGAATCCTAGAGATTAAATTAAAAATTATCGAAACAATTAGCAACTTCAGTAAAGTAGCAGGATATAAAATAACTCAAATAAATCATAAGCATTGCTATCTATTTCCAGCAAAATCCAGAAGGAGGAAAGAGACCTAAACCGAGGGAGTACCACTGGAGTATTGCTAAACAAACTATTATATCTGAATGGAATGGAATGGAACTGCACCAAAAGAAATGACAAAAGGATGGATTCAGAGAAGCCCTTGAAGACTTGTATGAATTGATGCCAAGTGAAGTAGATAGAACCAGTACAATTTATATGATTACAAAAATAACTTTGAAAGATGAGAATTGACCATGTCTTCATTTGCCCAACTACTACATTTCTTGCCAACCACTATAACATCTGGTATGTAAACTAAGACCTGAAGGACTTCTCTGGGGCCTCACTGTCTCAATTAGTGGTTGCTTCAGTTGTCCACTATATCTAGGACAAGGTTGAAGCCATCCTTCACTTCATTTACCCAACTTATCCACTTTTCAAGAGCTACCCTGGTACTTGGCAATACCTTGTGTAATTCACCTCTTAATCCCCCTTCCCAATTCTAGAACCATAGTCAGATTAACTCTGCCATTATTCCTAAAAATGGTATGTCGATATAAACTCCTATAGCTTTTTGCTACTTCTGTAACCTTAGTGACCAAAATATCCTGTGTTGGACACTAGTCCCCTAGATATGTTTTTTCTGCTTTTAGAATATAATAAGCTCCTTGAATAAAGGAATTGTCATTGTTTTTATATTTGTATCCCAAGCACTTGGATAAGGACTTTAATTTTTTTTTAATTCACTCTTGACTAACCATTACTTCAGAAGACTATTAATGAAGCATACTTTTCACCTACTGAGGGGACTTACACTTTCAGACAAGGCCAATGTGTGGATTTGTTTTGCTTGACTATGCTAATTTTTCCCCAAGAGTGGGGTGTTATTTAAAAAACAATAAACAATTTTTGTGGAAGGAAATGATGTGGGAGAGGGAGTTATGGTGACAATAAAAAGAAGAAAAGAAAGCAAAGTATGTCATTGAAGCATTTTTTTAAATGCACAGAAGAGAACAGAAGGAAATTTTGAGGAGACAGACAAGCAGGACAGATTTGAAACTAGCGTGTTTATTATATACTTTTTAAAAGCTGTATTTAATGGAATCCATGCTTTCATATTTAATATCTTTTTTATTTTTCTTATATGTAAATGTCTATGTTCAAAATTACAAAAAATTTAAAGATAAAAAAGTTGTTTCTAGCATGTTTAGATGCCTTTTACACTGATTAAATGAACTAGGCTAATAAATATTAAATATGTATTGGTCTGATGACCCCTAAAATTACAAAGGTGTTTTTTTTTTTAATTTCTTCAATGTTGTATACAATTTGGCCAGAGTAAGTAATGAGTTCATTTTAGGGATTTCACTCTCACTGCAAAAGCCCACACATATTGAATGCCAACATTCTCCTAGTGTTATGTGGATATGAATGAGGACACACCACTGTCTCAGAAGAGCTATTAAAAATTAACACAAAGAGCAATAAGAATGCATGGTTCATGTAAACAGGCTGCAGCATGTTACCAACAACGACTTATGCAAAAGAAGTGATATATAGAACATTATCAAGGACAAGTGATACCAGAATAGGAGTAGATGGGCTAGTCATGTAACCTGAATGAGAGACAAAAGATAAACATAGTGAATAGAATATTGGTATCCCCCATACCAGGCCTCCAGTCTGTTAAGCAGCTTCTCTATGGAAGATTTATGGAAAAACATGGACAAGAGCTTCACAGAATAAGAGGATGTGGAAGGGTTGCAGCCTGTGCCAGCGAGGGGAATATCCACTAATGGGATAGTGTGGATATAAAAAAGTACCAAAAATAATTAGATGCTCTCAACAGGGGACTATTTTGAAAGCTGCACTAATACAATGTACAAAGGAATAATTTTAAGCAATATCACTATGCCCTCCTAAAGTAAAGCAAAGGGGAAAACCAGAGCTTTAAGGAGCTAATGCTAAATCTGACTGAAAATACTTAATGACCATTTCCCTCACAATACCTAAAAAATACTAGCTAAAAATCAAAGCTTGAAAAAAGTGTTACCAGTGTCATCAGTTGAATGGTTCTTCCTGACTTCCTCTTGTGAGCTGGATCTGAAATTGACTTTCCTGGAAGTTTTGAGGTTTGAGAGGTATAGTAGTCCCACCCTGTTGCTATTTTAAGAATAATGAAATATTTGTGAAATGCTCCTTATTGTATTTCCCTTTACCCAATAGCGAGAGAGAGAGAGAAAGAAAGAGAGAGAGAAAGAGAGAGAGAGAGAGAGAGAGAGAGAGAGAGAGAGAGAGAGAGAGAGAGAGAGAGAGAGAGAGAGAGAGAGAGAGTGTGTGTGTGTTTATACTACTGCTTGAAATTAATCAATGGCCCCTTCTCCGAAGGAGATTCCTCTTTGAGAGAGATGGAACCGGACACTTGCTTTACCATCCCACTCCCTGCAGTCCTGCCACCCCCGCCCCCCAAATCCCAGGACAAAGCCGGACTCCCGGGGAAGCCGCCTCTTGCCAGTCAGCTGCTGTTTGAACTCAGGCCTGACCGCAAAATGAAAAGTGGGTCCGAGGGAAGCGATAAACACTGTGCAATGAGCCTTTTGAAGGCAGCTGATGCCTCATTTGGGGTGACATGTTGTGGCTGATGAGTGTGGATGATGTGGGGTTTCCGATAAGTGCCTCATCAGTATCCTCATCATGATCGTGTTGCTCAGCCTCGGCGTGTGCCCTGACTTGATTGTAATTGCCTGAATCTGCTCCTGCTGCTCCGGAGCGCGCAGTAATATGCAATAAAACAGCACGAAGTGAATGTTAACCATCTGAGTTCTGACACTGCTGCAGTTCAAGATCTCCATTAAATACAAAGGGGGGGAGGGGGGCAACCCTAAAGAAAAGAAGGCACGAGAAAATTCCTAGGGTCTGCTTAAAAAACAACAACAACAACAAAATAAAACAACACCATCACCAAAACCTGTTTAGCCTTATTGGGTCGTCACATGCCAACAGACTAACAGGTAGTTTGTTTGCTTTTTTTTTTTTTCTTAATTCTTTGCAGACCAGGTGTCCCTGCTTTTGCTCATTAGCTCTAATAATGCTTACTGCTATTCGCCTTTCCCAGGTGTGGATCAGGGTCAATTTTCTGAAAGGTAAGAGCAAGTCCCGAACCAGTCACTTCCCAGTCTATGAAGAAGTAATGTACTTTCACATTCTAATGTTTAAGTTTACATATTTTTTTCCCTGATAAACCTAATAAAATGATAGGAAACTGAAGCAATGCTTTGTCAGAGAAATTCAATTTGTAATAGCTCTGTTTTCAGCCATACTGTAAGGTCTTTCTGGGATAAGCACTCTTTTTTTCCTCATTAGTATATATCACACCTGTCAGGGAAAGTCACCATTTTGGGGCAAGGCCTGAGACAGAGTGTTAGTGCAGCTATAGAATTAATACAATATTTTGCGGAGTGGGACTAGATAGATGGAATAGTTAATTCTCAAATTATAGAGATATGAGGGGCAAATGAAAGTATCAAAGGTTTGTTTATTTTAACATAGAAAAGCCTTAGTGCTATGCACTTCATGATAATACAAATAACGTTTGTATAGATCCCTACCATTTACAAAGTTCTTCCAAATCTATTATCTTATTTTTTTCCTAATATTAACCAAATGAGATAGGTTATTAAAAGCATTATTCCCTCCATTTTACAGGTGAAGAAACTAACTCCAAAGAGATTAAATGATTTGCTCAGTCAGATATTAAATAATGAATTATCTTTTATCTGTTATACCACCCTCTCTCATGACTTCTCAATGACTCACTAATAGGATCTTCATTTCCCTTTTGTAGTAATTCAAACTCCCCCCCTCTTCAAATATCTTTGAAAAAAAAAGTGATACTGTTCATCAATCATTAGCCCAAGCACAAGTAACAAATGAAAATATAGACAGAATTTCAGTATTATATTAGAATTGATGTAAAATCATACAATTTAGTATAAACCCAAGTTCCTTAGCTTGTTCTCCTTATTCCTCCAATGATAAACTAGAATATTTTCTTCTCTATATGTGAAAGCTACAACACTAACCCTTTTGCCTACTTTTTTTCAGGGAGGGAGAGGGTGGGAAGGTGATGAAGACCACACACCTCCAATTTCATTGGTCTAAGGAATCTTCAGTGGGCAAATTCACATCTATAAATGCAGATATACAAGGAATTTGAAATCTATAGCTTTAGGCTGTTGCTTACAGAGAAAGGGCATTATGACTTGCTTAAGGTCATCCAGTATGTGTCAGAATTCAGTGCACAGCTGTTGCCTATATTTTTGTAGTGGCCGTTTTTCTTCAAGTATCTCAAATAAAATAATATATTCATAAAGGCTTGGGGTTATTTCAAAGTCTATGACACATATCTTTAGAAGTAAGATTTTTATTAGATTTGACAACCTTAAGCATTGTTTTCCATTTTTTTTCTAGGAAAAGAGGATGGTTTAAATATATGATATTTATTGTTGTTAGTATTCACAGTCTTCTCAGGATTTTATAAATGCTATTTGTTTGAGATAAGAGTGGGGGATGTTTGGTGTGGTTTTGTTTTTAAAGCCTAATGTCTTGAACTAATGCCTTTGGCACTTGGAAGGGAGAGTTTCATTAACTATTTCAATATCTATGTTAGTAACTGCTTGGGATAAATAAGTCATGGTCACAGAGATAATTACAGAACACTTCACATGAAAAGGCCATCATGCATGGGTTACTGTACTCAGAGCTCTTATAGGAAACTGATGGATTTTAAGTTTCTCCTGCATCATTCCTAAATTCCCCACAGCATTTTTGCTTGCTTTTTTGTCTGTTTTCATAAGGAATATAGTAATTTATTGTCAAAATTATAGTGCCTGACCCTCACCAGACTGACTCAGAACTTAAATGAAATTGCTCTATAATCCCTAATAACATCGTAGTTTCAATCTTTTCCCTGTCCCCTCTCCAACTCCAACCCTAACACAGTATAAGGTGGTGATTTTCAGTCTTCTTTTGGACAAGGAGTAGAATTCAGGTCTTTACCTAAATCATGGTTCTTTTTCATGAACCAGGTTCAAGGCCCTGAATTAGGCACCAAATTCCCATTTGGGAAATTGATCCTGTGTTTCCAAGTTTCCATATAGTTTAAAAAGAGAAGGGTTCCTTTATCTCTTCCCTAAGTAGGTTGCAGTGTTAGCTGCTTGACACTATCCCACAGCCATTGCTTATTCAAAAAGAAGCTGCATTTCAGGGGTAAGGGATTCTGCAATAGAGTTAAAGCACTTTCTGAAATCTTGATATGCAAATGAAGGAACTAGCATGATTTTAACTTTCAAAGAAATCCCCATTAGAAAAATAAAGGAAGACAGAAAAAAATGTATAATCAAAGAGTATTATAAGATATTATTCATAATCATGAAAAACCGTAAGAAGCAAAGTGGGCAGAAGAAAACTGCTAGAGGTCATGAGACCAGGTGAAAACATAAATGTCCTAAATCAGGGAACAGCATGGATCTATTTTGAGAAAAAAGGAAGTTGAGGCAGGAGCTATTATCAAAGCTAGAGCCATTTCAAATTCTTAGCATCATATATATATATATATGTGTATATATATATGCAAAGAAATAGTAAAATGACTTATAAAGAAAATATTGCTAGTTTGCCCTACCCAAAATGCAGTATGCTACTTTAGTACTTTGGGGAAAATGATAAAAATTTAAAAATTATTTCCACAATGTACCTTTATGAAGGGTTGAGCAATTAAAATGGTTAGTAAAATCAGGATGTGTTGATGCACCTGATTTAATTCAGATGTTGGGCCTCAGGTTGTGAATTCTGCACAAATGTGGTAGGTAAGCTCTAAAAAAATCCTGCAATAATATTTCACCAACAAGAGGGGGTTGCTATAGGCACCAGAAAGAAATTTAGAGCAGGGTAGGGAATATTGCCTAATGAAATTTGTGGGGGATGGGCACAAATACAATTTTCTGTTCTTAAAAGAACTGAATTATAGTGTCTTTAATTCCATAGGAATCACAAAAATGCTTCCTGTAAATTCATAGATCTCAGTCTCTAGAACCTGATATATTGCCAGTTAATCCTCACAATTCACTTCTGAAGTGATGGAAAGCTGTTGCTCCCATTTTATAAGAGGATAAAGTGAGATTCCAGTCAGGTGACATGACAACCAGAGAGTTACCCTGTCGGCAAATACAATTGCTTCTAGTTCCAATCATGATTTTCAGCTTTCTCACAAATAATGTAAATAAATAATAGTTTTATAATATTATAAATAATAGTCGAGCAGAAATGGCATAGAATATTCTATATCTATAGAGGTAAGTGATCTGTCCTGTCCATCTCTGTTCTGGTCCAGCCCCAGGATTTCAGGACTGAAATTGGAGTCGAAGACCATCTGATATAGGTTGAGATATCCTGAGGAAACTGAGTGGGTTATGACACCAAAACCTAAGTCTGAGTCTACTAAAATGTGCATTTGTTTGTGGATTTAATTTAACCAGTAAATATCCTAGATAGGATCTACACTCCTTATTTAAACAAGGAGTCAATCTGATCTTCCTGACATCTTTTGAACCAGAAATGAGAACGGTCTTTAGATTATACTCATTCATGAACCTGTGGATGTAAGAAGAACAGCTCAGCTTTCTCGATTCTGTTTTATGGACTGATGATAGGTCATATTAAAGTCAAGTTAAGACTTTACTGTTTGATTGAAGTTGACCTATTTACTTCAATTCATGCTAGGGGATAAACAATAGATTTATAAGAAGTAAGAAGTGTTTCCTACCACTCTGTGACATACTTTGCATTGATATAGGAATCCAATCTAGTGATAGTTGCTACTGGTGTGTTAAAGGAAAAGGCAGTGAGCAAACAGTCCAAATTCTTTAGGGTCTTCATATTTGCCTCTATTTGAGGCCAAAAATGAGATTAGGCAAGGACTTTTTTTTTTATTCTTTTCTCTTAGCCAATAATAGTGACTTTAAAGAAAAAAAGAAATCAATGTGGAATAAACTAGAAGTGTGTCTTGAGACAGACAAAGGGAATGCAAAATTAAATTCTTGATGTGAAAGGGAAGATACAATGAAGCCTTCTTCATGAGATACCTTTGGAGGAAATTTCAATTTCACTGCTTCCTTTCTTCATTGCTTGCTTTATTTCTTCATAGATATGTTCTGTAGTAAGCCTGAAAAGCCTTTTTATTATTTCTTATTTTCTTTTTAGTATGTGGTATACATTCTTTTTTAAAAAAAATTTCCTTCTCATTTTAAAGCAGTTCCCATTTTTCTAGTTTTGTTTCTGATACCTAGCTGTGACCAACAAAACCTCCCATTGAATCATTTCTTTCATCTATTCAGTATCTCTTATTTCTTTCATCTCATCTTCCCCTTCACCTGCTTACCTCTCATTAACCCTTGGAATTCCAGGTATATTGTGTCAGTTTTAGAGAATATATTTCTTTTTTTTTCAAACCTGAACCAGTTTGACCTTGTAGACTCAAGTTTCCATAATTCTGATTAGATTGTACCAGTACCTTTTCAGCAAACAGCAAGTCCACGAATTAATTTACCCTAAATTATTTAATTTTGCCTTTATTTTGAGTTGTAAAGAAACTACTTTTGCCTTTGTAGAAGACATATTTTTTATCTTATATGTTGAAATAGCTATGTACAAAATTTTACATTTTCTTAAAGAAGTTTTTATTTTTACTGTGTCTATTCTAAAGGTGAGGACTATTCTACTAAGTGGCATTGATATTAAATGAAAACGTATACAAATCTTTATGAATCCAAATATGTGGGAGAAGAGAAAGATTTGTATTTTGAGTTTCTCAATCTACCTGGGAAAATGTTCATTATTTTTATATGCATCTATGCTTTTTTTGAAGCTCTGAAAATTTTGAATATTTGTGAAGTCATTCCATCTCTAGACTCCTTGCCATCTACTAATTCATCTCTCTCTGCATCTTTTTTTCACTAGATCATAATTTGAAATCATTCTCTGTTTGTGACTCTGAAGCATGAATGAGTCAAAACTATGATACTACTAAAAACATGTAATGTTTCCTTGTATGATAGAGATTGTGACTTGATCTGTGATTTCACCAATAGAGGGAATTCCTAGGTACCAGTGAAGGTCACCATCTTCTTGTACTTAAAGTTACCTGGGTGTTAAACGAGCCAAGGGTCACATAACCATCATGTGTCAGAGGAGACATTTGAATGCAGATTTTCCTAGTTCTAAGTCTCACTGTGGCACACTGCCTCCATTTCTTGTAATGACAACAAAAACAGAAGGCATCTAACTCTGCTTTGATATGATAAAACAAGAAGATATAAAATATGCATTATTATTAGAAGTAAAATCTTAATTTATGTCTTCTGGTTATAATTGTCTTTATTCAAGAATAGAACCAATTTCCAGAGTTTATAATATACAAGATCATAATTTGCTTGTACAGGTCTTAAACAATTTATATTCTGGAAACTGATTTAATTTGTGACAAAAAACTAATCCCATGTCTGTATGTATGAGAGAGTAGGCCAAGAATTTCACATTTATCAAAATGGATTTTCTTTACAAATGTGATCTGTTTTTAAAGCATATGTGTTTAAATTTTAATAATCTTTTCACTTTGAAAAACAAAGCTTACAACCACTGATTTTATTTTTCTTCATAATTTTCATTTAATATAACAATGTAGAATAACATTTTATTCTGCAGAAACCATAGAAGTTGAAGTTATAAAGGCAAAATTTATAGGAACAAAACAAAATTCTTTAGACTTATCCCAACAATAAAATATATAGAAATAGTCTTAGTTAAAGTCAATCCAACTTTTTCTTTCACCACTGAAATTTAATTTTTTAAACACTGCAATTGTAAAATAATTGAAAGAAAACTCACAATGTTTCATTACAAAAGGAAGAAAATGAAATCATATCACTAGCAAAACTGAGTATTGAAACATCTCAGAAAACTTAGAAATGGTTAGGATAAAATATTTTAAAACAATAATAAACAAGTAATGGAAGATTATTGCTTAATTTTGTCAAAATTTAGAAAATGTTTTATTGATAATTATAAAGCAGATGACATTTTAAGGACTGCGAAGTGCTCTATATACATTGTCTCATTGATTTTGCTTCTGAGGCTACTACATAATTACAAATCCTGATTTTTAATGCTAATATATATAATATTCTAGTCTAAAAATAGAGGAAATCATATGTTAAATGTTTTCACATTCATTCTAATGATTAGGAAAATGAAAATATTTACCATGTTTATTTTTTAAACTCATTAACATGATTCATGTGGCATCACATATTCTTTGTTACAGGACCTGTTATTTATCTTCTCTTCTTATCATTTCCTTTTACTTTATTTGTAATTTTTGTAAACTTTAATCAGTTAAAATTGACTGGGAATTTTTATTTACGTTGGAATCAATGTGAAATTCTAGCATATATGATTATATAAGATTGTATGTTCAAACATGGATTTTCTTTTATTCCCAGGTTCGACATTATGCTACCAGTAAAAATGCTTTGGGGTCTTTGAGGGGAAGCCTATTCTTTTAATGAACAACAATATTTTCATCCATTATATTATTTCTAGCATGATAATCATTAGTTATCAATTTGTATCATTTCCTGTGGGCTTTTCTCTTCTGTGCATCACTTTTAACAGTTTTACTTTTCTTTGACATGCAGGTGCCCTAATAATTGCCATATCAAATGTTTACTTGATCTCATTTTTAAGTGCAAGAATAATACTTTTGACCATAAAATCCTGCATCTGCAGTTAAGTATGCATTTGCAGCAAACTTACAGCTTTAAATTTCACTAAAGAAAAAAGCCTCAGACTCTACTACAGGTTTTGAATGCAGATTTACTATAAAATAAGTGAATAATAATGCTGGGTTATTTTGAAAAGTGTTCTTTTATGCAATCACTGCATTTAATACAATCACAAAATGGCTGCCCAACAGGTGGTCTTTTCAGAGTGTTAAAGCCACAACAATCAGAACAAAAAGGACACCAGAATCTAATGTTCTTCAGAATTTAAAAAGCTGTTCACTTTCTTTTGTTAAATTTTCAGATTTAGCCATGTTCATTATTTTTGAACCACAAATGCAGGGCATTCTTTTTTTTTTTTTTGACATTTTGCCATAAATAGACACTGACGGAGGCTGACTAGCCAGCTAGCTGTTTTTGTCACACACCAGTAGAAACTAACCGTGAACAATGAGCAGGCATTCTTGGTCCTTAGAAGGCTAAGGAAAGCACCAGCTTTAAGATGCTGCAAATATGGCAAAAGGATAGGTTAACAAAGGTATATTTGAGAAAAGGTTGAAGTTTTTTTTCCTGTATTTCCATCCAAAGAATTGAATTGTCTTCTTTTCAACTTGAATGATTATATGTTAGAATGACAAGTATATTCAAGATCCCTGTGATTGTACTATTCATAAGCCTTCCTTGAAAGAACTTAACAAAATAAACTCAACAAATCATATATCAAGGTTACAAGATCTTTTAAAATATGCAGGATCCTTTACATAATTGTCTTAGTTGACCCACATAACAACACTGTAAGGTAGGTACCATTATCCCCATTATACATATGGGGAAACTGAGGCTCAGAGACATAGTGACCTTCCCAGGGTAACATGACTAGCAAGTAAGTGTATGAAGAGGAATTTGAATTCAGATATTTATGATTCTAAATCCACTGGGACGTACTACCTCTCAAACATTTCTTGAGTGCCAGTTACTCTCCTATGGAGATATTCCTCTATGGATACATAGCATTGTTATGATCTTAGGAAAGAAAAAGTTTCTAAAATTTAGTTGTATCACACATTTTAATGTTGCAAATAGTTGCATTAAGTTAGTACTGTGGATGTTAGAAAGTTAACAGTAAATAAATTTGGCAAAGGTAATCTTATTTTCCAAGTTTTGATAAATATGACAATCTTGTCAAGGCAAAGGAGTCTATGTATAAATTCAGCAACATAAGCAGGGAACTGTAGCTAAGTATCTGACATTATGAATAGTGTAAATAGTCATCTAGAACAGTGAATGTATCACTGGGTTGAAGCCCCAAGGGCTGGTAGCATATGTCCAATCCTTGTTCTTTATCTGTCTTTGTGGTTTGCCCAGGCTCAATAGGAGATACCTGACCTCTCAATATGGGAAGTAGGCTTCTTATTCTACCATGTCCAGACTGGCTACTTTGGGACAATTCTATTTTTGGTTCTGGTTTATGGTTTCTTCCCCGAAAGAGGAAAAAGCAAAAAAAAAAAAAAAAGGACACAATACAAACATGAAAACATGAATCAGATATGGAACAAGTGGTTTTATTCCTACACAAAAAAGGGGACAGTAAACAAAAAAGAATCTTAGAATGATATATTCAAATAATTTATTACTACTAGAATAATCAATTGAGAGGCAGATATTCAAGACATATTGGTATATTTGCAAACAGTTTCTCTGCAAGGGCTAATTAGCCATTTTATATTTTCCCTTCCAAAGTGCAATCTGATTGACACCATGTGCTCTTTCTTTCTGATGGTCTCTCTCTGTGTGGGAGATTTTCAGCCTGTCTTTTTCTCCTGCTCTTGACCCTAAAACTGCTTCAGTAACTGATAACATGATGTTCAGGTGCCCAGGAAGGGCTAAATTCTCACAAGACCTATCTATACCAAAAGAAAAAAGTCATAAAAGGGAAGCAGCCTCTTCCTGGGCATAGGCTTGCCTAGGAGTTCATGACCTCATGGTTTATGGCTAAGTGCTCAACACTCACTCAAAACTGGGCAGAAGGGGGAACCTTGCAGGGCCAGCAATCACACACAAAATTCTGGCTCAACAGCCAATTAAAATAGTTTTTGTTACCACACATTACAAACCTAATTCACCAATATAGCCAGCAGGAAGGAGGTAGAGGATATTTGTTCATACTATGAAATTATGATGGTTTGGGAAAAGGACAAAAGTGGGTACAGCGGGCAGGTCCTCAAGTTTCTATGTGCTTTCCTGGATTGCTACCTAAGCATACCCTAAGGAGACATCCCCCCGGTTAGAACATTTGCTAAACTCTCTGGGTTGTATTTAGTGGGACTTTTTGTCCATATGCTCAATCTATAAGCATTCTCTGATATACTGGAGAAGTTCAGTATTGTTCTTTTTCCATGCCTTATATTAAAAAAAAAATTTTATAACAGCTGCTTTGGCAAAGATATTACATAGTCCCAAAATGCATAGACAGAAAACACATCTCCATACCCCATCATTATTATTGCCATTTTCCTTTGTGACTCCATTTGGGGTTCTCTTGACAGAGATACGGGAGGTTTGCCATTTCCTTCTCTAGCTCATTTTACAGATGAGGAAACTGATGTAAGGGCCAAGTGACTTGATCAACATCACACGGTAAGTATCTGAGGACAGATTTGAACTTAAGATGATGAGTCTTCCTGACTTTATGCCAGCACCCTATCCCACTGCACCACTGATAGAAATGCTGGTATTTAAAAGATGAACTTTTGCTTCCATGGGAAGTATGGGAACATTAAAGGAACTTTTTGGTTTCCCAAAGACCAACGAGCCTGCTTTCTTCCTCTTGTCCAACTCTGGGCCTACCTTACAGTCCATCTCTCCTGTCTATTCCAGATATACATACAGATGCTCTATAAGCTCTATAGCTCATCCTTTCAAATGAAGGCTGTTATCTGGGCAGTAAAAATGTCTTTATCAATGATTAGGCCAGATTGAGTGATAGAGCATTTCTTCATCTGCAAACCAGAATATTTGGAGGATTTCACCATCCACTTCAACTTTGACTCTGTGCTGGATCCTAATAGTGAATACCTTTAGTGATTATATTTCTTCCTGTTTTAGAGTCAGCTGATGTTTATGGTAAAAGGGTCATTGAACAGCACTATTTATATAACTATTTGTTATATCTCTCAAGGAATCTTGAATAATATTCATATATGAGCGAGAGAAACCTTGTTGTAAAAGAGCCTATAAAAGTGTTTTAATTTACTAACTAAAAAAAATTGCAAACAATAAGTATAATGGGATTTTATATTCTCTACACTTTTAATTAAGTTGTGATATGGTAAAGATGTGATTCATCATTGAATATTTCTTGTGAAAGCCTGTGAATTTACTAATTGATGATGCCCTCAATTATATAATATAGATTATATATAATTATATATTATATTATATTATATCACATCATATCATATCATATCATATTATATTATTATATAATATAGAGGGCCCTCATAGAGATTTTGAATAGTAGGCACACATAGGTCAATAGCTGAAGTTTTTCTAGTCACCTTTTTAAAAAAAAATTGATAAGATCTGAGATTTTTTCCATGACTTTGATGTTTTCTCCTCCTCTGGATACTTTGTAAATCAGTCCTTCAGTGACCCATGATCATATTTCTTCTGACAAGGTTCTCTTTAATATATACTTGTTCCATTCTGGCAGATTTGTCTGTCTTTGTTTTCTTTAGTGCCCTTCCTAGTTTCTCTTTAAGAGCCTGGGGGAGGGGGGGCTAGGTGGTGCAGTGAATAGAGCACTGGCCCTGGAGTCAGGAGGACCTGAGTTCAAATCTGACTTTAGACAGAACACAAAAACTAGCTGTGAGACCTTCTGCAAGTCACAACCCCAATTGCCCTCCAAAAAGCAAAAAAAAAAAAAAGTCCTATGTGACTATGATTTCAGGGTCCACGTATAGTGGTTCCATTGTCCTTAATGAAAAAAAATAGCTTGTTGTTATAATTTTTGTAAATCTTTTTCATTTTTCTTCTGTTTATAGTCCTTTTTCTGTTTTCATCCTTGAAAATCCCAGGATGATTTTGCTAAGTTAGATATCATACTCAGCTTTCTTTAGATTGGTTTTATCTTTCACTATTTTTCTCTGTTTAATGCATTGATACTACTCATAATTATGTTATCCTTCTTCATAAGATTTTACAGATGAGTTTATATTCTAACTAGGCATTGTTTCTTTCAGGTTTCTCTCTCCATTTGTCAAGAAAGTCAAATGTTTGCTTAATAAGGCATTTTGTAGGCTCTCTTCTTCTAGTAGCAATTATTTTACATAGATTTAACCTCTGGATGAAATTATCAGAGGTGTCAATGTCATTTTTATTATCAATTTCTCATTTTAAAATTTTTAGTAACTTATTTAGATAATTTATGGTTAAATCTTTTTAACTATACAGTATGTCTTTTTCTCATTAATATTCTTATTTATTATAAATTCTAATCTTAGCTCTGATAGCTTGTTTGACTTCACAGACAGCTAATTCAAGTATAACTCCTATTTCCATGGTAGTTTCTTTCTGTCTGTTAAATGTATTCACTTGATGGTGGGGCAGAGCCAAGATGTCAGGGTAAAAGCAGGGACTTGTTTGAGCTCTCCCTCAAACCCTTCCAAATACCTGTGAAAAATTACTCTAAACAAATTCTAGAGCTACATAACCCACTAAATGACAGATTGAAACAAATCTGTAGTCCAAGACAGCCTGGAAGATTGACAGGAAGGGTCTATTGCACTGGGCTGGGAGTGGAGCACAGTCCAGCTGGGCTGAAGCAGGCCTCAGGGAACTGAATCACTGGTAACTGTGGCAATTTCCAAACTTCTCAACCCACAAATGCCAAAGACAGCCTATAAGACAAAGCAAGACTTTGTTGGACCTGGGGGAAAAAGTAGTGTAGTTGGCCCCAGCCCCAGGGTGGCAGAGGTGATGTTAGCTAGTACTCATTGCAACAGCAGCAGCAGCAGCTGATCAGAGGGCAGTTGTAGAGATCTCTTTGCTGGTGCTGAGGCAGGATTCTCTTACTTTGCCCTGCTTGGATTAGGTTAAGAGTCTTGGGCGGTGGTCCTGGGGTGAGAAGGAGTGCTGGTGTGTCAGAGTTTGTGGCAATGGTGAAGAGGGGATTCTCCTCATAGTTTCAAGGTAGAAAAGAATGCTTGGGATCACTCACAGACTAGAGCTCATGCCAGGAAAGAAAGAAATAGCTCTCTTTTGATCATATCACCTTGGAAGAGCTGAAAATGTACGGATCCTTAGAAGGATCTCTGAAAACAGCTGCACAAAACTCTTGAAGCTTAGAAGAGTACACCCACTCCCCATCCCCACTAGAACCAGAGTCCTACCTTGACAAAGAGTTAGAAAGTCAAGCATCTGACTGGGAAAATGAGCAAACAGTACAAAAAACCTCAGACTATAGAATCTTACTTTTGCAACAAAGAAGATCAAAACATACAACCAGAAGACAACAAAGTCAAAGCTCCTACATCAAAAGCCTCCAAGAAAAATATGGATTGGTCTCAGGCTATGGAAGGCCTCAAAAAGTATTTTGAAAAGCAAGTAAGATAAGTAGAGGAAAAATTGGGAAGAGAAATGAGAGTGATGGAAGAAAATCATCAACAGCTTACTTAAGGAGACCCAGAAAAATACTGATGAAAATAACACCTTAAATAATAGACGAACCCAAAAGGCAAAAGAGGTCCAAAAAGCCATTGAGAAGAAGAATACCTCATAAATAAGAATTGGCCAAAGGGAAAAGGAACTCCAAAAGCTCACTGAAGAAAATAATTCCTTAAAAATGAGAATGGAGAAAGTTGAAGCTAATGACTTTATGAGAAATCAAGAAATTATAAAATAGAGCCCAAAGAAAAAAAAATAGAAGACAATGTGAAAAACTACTGACCTGGAAAATAGATTCGGGAGATATATAATGCAAAAATTATTGGTCTACCTGTAAGCCATGATAGAACAAAAAAAAAAAGAGCCTAGACATCATCTTTCAACAAATTAACAGGAAAAAACTGCCCTTATATTATAGAATAGAAATAGAAAAAAAGTATTTGTTTTGATTCTTAGTGATATTGTTCATTATTCACCTCATCCATTGTGTATAAGTACTTTTTTAAAGAAAAATTATATAGATATGGTATAGCATCAAAAACATTGTGAAATTTAAGTCTTTGTTCTCTTTTCCTTTCACCTTTTCCCATATTTGAAGTCACCAAGTATCATAGTGTATGTTGTTTTAATCTTGATGGTCTTATCAAGTCCTTTATAGAATTTCTCTACTATGTTTTCCTTAACAACTGATGTTAGTGCATAAGTTAACAATTATTTTTATAATGGTGTTCTTACAAATACTTATTAGGACTTCAAAACCTTATGACCAAATGAAATAATATTTCATGTAGCATTTTTGTTTATGACAAAACTTACTCTGTTGAATCCTTTCTTTGCTCTTCCATGGAGCACCTGTGAGTCATTCCTCCATAACTTTCTTCTTTTTTTCAGTTGTGTTTATAGCAAAAATGTCAAGATTAATTTGATTCTGCTCCTCTAGAAATATGTTCAATTGGAGAAGGATTTAGAGTAACAGCCGTCAAATTAAAGTTTGTTGATTTTCTAAAAACTGTGATCTTTAGCACCTGCTGCACCCTTTCCTACAACTTTGCCACCAAATTGAAGAAGTAGGACCTGGGTGCGTAGGATTAAGGGATATTTTTTTTTCAGTGTTCCATGGGTTGCCATCACCAAGAAGAGTTTCACTGACAAGCAGTTAGCTTCATGGCAATGTGCCTTCCTACTATTTGTAGGCTGATCCACAGAAAATAGATTAGTCAGTTCTTGGGGTCATCCTTGAACTTTTTTCTGCATGGGAGTATGTGATGGAGTTTGTACTCCAGTGGTTTAGCTTTTGAGAAGCAGAGGCCATTTCTTTGAAATGAAGAAGCATTTATTGGCATGAGACTTTTGTGGATGGATCCCTGACAAAATTATTAAATTGTTTTTCATATAAATGTCTTTAAACATGTCTTATTATATTTCATTTTTTGAGAATTCAATAATAATTGATAATAGTTAACATTTATACAGGTATAGCACCATAATACAATATATGATCTGAGTCTCATACCAATCATGTGAGATAAGTGCTATAGTTCTTATTCTCTGAGATATTAATTTATGTATCCATGATCACCTGTAATGGCAAGCACAGAAATGGTTCACAATTTGTTTCAGTCTGTTAAGAAACAGAAGGTGTGAACTCCACAACTTGTGAACTCCTGGGGAGGAGCTAATAACTATATAAGGAGAGCCCCAGGGCTAGAGACAGCAGGAGCTGAAAAGAGTACTCTTGTGGTGGTAGAGTCAAGAAGGAGAAAACTTATGATATCCCAGCACTCCGTTTGTCTGCTCTGTGTTGATGTTTGTTTGTGATACTTTGTATGGAAGCCCCAAAAGAGGATTTCTGGTTGTATGTTTACAGAAGTCCTGGAGGAGGGTTTTAGAGGTCCTGGGACTTTACTGATGATTTGTGCTGATGTCTTGGACCTTGTTTGTGGGTCAGTGTTGATTTCTATGTTGATTTGTGTCCGGCAATGTGAATGAATAATATTATGGCTCTGTTAAGCTTTTTCTTCCCTGAAACAGGAACTGTGAAGGACTTGAGGTGGATTGGACACTGTGAGCTTCAATATGGAATAGGAACTGGACGAAGAACTGGATAAGGAGCTGGACAAGGAACTGGGAGCTGCCTGCCTTTGAATCCAGGTGACAGTTGGAGCTGTGACCATGGAAGAAGAACCATGGAAGCTGAGAGCCAGCCTTGAGTCAAGATGAAAGAAGACTTTACTTGGATACTGTGTACTAACTGAGAAGATTATGATTTCCTTTGACCTAGGGGTGGATGACCTGTGTATTTTCCACTACTCCTTAACAGGTTACTGACTAGTGACTGATGTCTGAGTAGTGACTGATGACTGAGTGGTGACTGATTTGTAACTTAGTGTGCTCCATGAGTGGAGAACTTTGACTATTGTATTTCATGACCCTTAAAGAGGTTGCCTCCTTAAGGATGATTGAATGATGGAGTTACTAAATGATTGTACTTTGTTGAAAACTATTGTGACCACTTAGGTGAAAACTATGTGGCCATTTTAGTGATGTCATTGTAAATGCTGTATTTTGATTTTCTGTGATAAGTTGTAACATTGTGTATAGGAGGGCATATGGGTGTATGAATACATATGTGAGTGTGTGTATATATATGTACAGGTATACATACACAGAGGGCACAGGACCAGGAAGGGATGATGTGTAAAAAGTGAAATTGGGAGGTGAGAGAGCAGTATGATGAGAGGAGATGGGAAGAGACAGAATGGGGTAAATTATCTCATATAAAATAGGCAAAGGAAAACTTATAATGGAGGGGAAGAATAGTAAGGCAAAAGGGAAGAGTCAACCTTATTGTCATTGAATTTGGCTTAGGGAGGAAATGACATACACACTAAATAGGGTATCTCACCCTAAAGGAGAGTAGGGGCAAGAGGATGAGAGGGGGGTATGATGGAAGGGAGGGGGGGAGGTAAGTTGGAAGCACTTTTGAAAAGGGACAGGATCAAAGTAGAGAATAGAACAAGTGGGGGGGGTGGGATAGGATGGAGGGAAATATAGTCAGTCTTTCAAAATATATCCACTATGGAAATATTTTGCAAAGTTACACATGTACAACCTATATTGAATTGCTTATCTTCCCAGTAAGGGTGGGTGAAGAGGGAGGAAGGGAAAGAATCTGGAATTCAAAGTTTTAAAATCAAATGTTTAAATATATATAATTATTATTATTATTTTACATGTAACTGGGAAATAAGATATACAGGCACTGGAGCATAGAGATCCACCATGCCCTACTGGAAAGTTGGAGAAGAGATGGGGGAAGATATGGGTGAGAGCAGATTGGGGGGAGGGGATATTCAATGGGATCACTGTTTTGGGGTAGGGGAAAAATGAGGAGAAAATTTGTAACTCAAAATCTTGTGCAAATGAATGATGTAAAAAAAAATAAACAAAATTTAAAAAATAAATGCTAAAAAAAATAGTTGTAACATTGTGAATGCTGTACCTTGATTCTCTGTGAATGTTTTGCTCTGATTTGTTATTGAATAAACAGTGTTCACTATACTATGTAATCAGAACCTTGAAAGCTGTTCACTGCAGAACTCTGGAAAGTTGCTTAAGCATGGCTTTATATCACCTAGCTATTATCTTAGGTATGGGATTAAATTCAGATTTTCCTCATTCCAGGTCCAGTTCTCCATCCATTTCACCAATATATACCCACTGAACACATACTCCATGCCTCTCACTATAGTGTTGGGGATAAAACTACAAAAAATGAAATAATCCCTACAGAGACAAAAAACAAAACAAAACACTATCCTCCCTTCTTTCAAGGATCTCATGATAGGTTGAGAATCAATGTACTGTGTATTATATGTGTTAACTCTACTACCAGAACACATTCCCTAACCATTTTACCGTAAATTGTTCTGGACTATAATGTTTGTCTAGTTTGCTTTAAATTGAGTCAAACAATGGTCATTTTCCAAACATTCTAAAGTTTTCTAGTTTGGGAGATGTCCAGCACTTTTTGTTGAAAACCTTCCAGATTTTTAAAAGAATTCCAAAGTTTTCAAAGCTTTCAAATCCAGCTTCAATGAGGAAAAGACAAACTTTTGTTGTTGTTCATTCATGTCCAACTATTTATGATCCCATGGACATGCCAAACCCTTCTATCCTTTACTACCTTTCAAAGTTTAAATTCATGCTAATTGTTTCCAGGACACTTTTTATCTACTTCTTCTGCTGTCTCCTTTCCTTTTGCCTTAATCATTCCCAACATCAGGGTCTTTTCCAATGGGTCCTGTCTCCTCAAGATATTTAAGCTTTAGCTTCAGTATTTGACCTTCTGTTATGGGAATGGGAATTTAAGATCTTCCCTTCCCCTAGGCCCTTTGATAAGCTTAAGTGACTCTGAGAACCTTCTTTGATTTGAAAATATACTCTGCCCCCTAATAGGCTGAATGTGGTCACATGGAGCCTGTGGCAGGAGGTTTGTTTTTCAGGAATGCCCACACCTGGTTGGTTTTTCATTGGGCAAGGGTCTAGAGGGCTGTGACATTCTGATCCAGAATTCTATGATATAACATTCTCTAATCTAGAATGTTATAAATCTCTCTCTCTCTCTCTCTCTCTCTCTCTCTCTCTCTCTCTGTCTCTCTCTTTCTCAGATGGCAGTTGTCTGTTTACAACATGGTCAGAGCACATGCTAACTCATTAGAAGACAGTTTTTCCTTGTAAATTAAAAACAAAATACAAACTCAACCAGGTGTAATCTTTCATAAGATTTCAAAAATTATTTTGAGTTTAGAAAATAACTATAGTAAACTATTAGAAAATGTTAAGAACCATATTCTGTGTCTATCTACAAGATGTCTCTACTATAAAAGATTGCTTAATTGCTTTCTTCCCAGGAGATAAAGCACTTTAGTTTTTTTCAACTTATATGAATTTGACCAGGGTTTGACTGTGCAGATGTGACAGTAACATTATTATACTATAATTGCTTGCTTAGTCTTTCATAAAAATAATTGAATTAATTATTAAATTCTAAATGTAACCATGTAGGAGAAGGGTTTTAAATAGGGAGTCTTGGAGAAAAATTAACTGAGTTAACTACAATTCTAACCCCTTTTAGAATAGATAAATTCTTATTTAAAATATTTTGAGATCATGGAGCCTCTTACACATAAATTGAAAGAGTATATGAGAAAAATCTTTAGCAGCAGTATACAGGGAAATCAAAATATTCTAGGAATCCAGGCATTAGCTGTATTGGCAATTGAGTGGGGTCTGTCATTTTGTAATTCTTGAATCCTGATCTTGAGTCAGATCCTCCTGAATTTAAGAACCAGAATAATCAGAAAAATTTTTTACACCTTTGTTTCCAGTGGATTTAAATGTTTAAATGCCTTTCTAAGTGTTTAGGGAGAAAAATTCTTCATTCCAAATTTCAGGTCAATACCAACTATATTTCTTTTAAATGTGTCAGTTTACATAGGAATACTTAGAATGCATTCCTTAAGAAGTCAAAGGGCTTTGTTTACTGCCTCTCTCATCGACTTTTGTGGTTGTGGAATTCTGACCTACATAAATATACTTAACAGACTTACTTATTCATTCTGATTTTAAGTGGGATAGAAATGTAGAGGACTTTTACTTTTTGCTTCTGTTCTCTTTAACTGACATCAGTTATACAAAAGAAGAGAAGCTGACAAATTCCTGTTCTCAAACATTATTTTTCCTTTTTAAACACATGTTTTGAGCTGTTGTGCAAAGGTCAGATCCAAGTAAGGAAGGTTGGACTCCTGTAACAGGGAGGATATAAATTATCTTTAGGTGAGCCTTGAACTGATGTCCTTGTATTACTCTTTGGCTATCTCTGTGGAATGCATTGATTTATCTGAAACCTTTAAAAATATCAAAAAAATGACCCAACATTTGTGTTAAACTTCTGCTCAAATCTGGAGCTTATTTGTAAGTCCTACCCTTCTAGCCATTGTTTAAGAGGATGTGAATAGGATTTGAAATAGCTTTGTAACAATCCATAGTGTAAAAAAAGAAATATGCTTGAGGAATAGGGATAAAGATGATGATTAGCCATTCTAAAATGTTCCTGTTTCTCTGACAGAGGTAAATACTTCTTTTTCTTTTAAACTTAAAAATGGTTTTTCATTTCCTCTGTCCCTAAATTCAATCCTGATCAGGTTCAAAACAGGCAAAGTCTTAGTTTTATTTATTTATCCCCTTTAATTTATTGAGGGCAGGAAAGATAGAACAGGAAATTATCTGTCAGAGTATTTTCAAACATCAAAGACTATACAAAGTCCCTGACTAAAGTTCCTGAAGTGGAGATTTAACACTACCAAGGTAATGTAATAAATAGCATGTTGGCCTTGGAGTAGAAGGCCTGAGTTTGAATCATGTTCCAGTTGCCCTGTACTAGTTGCACCTCAGAGAATACCACCAAAATATTTTTTAAAACAATTTGAATAGCAGAAGAAAACTTTTAAACTTCTCTTCATTCTATGCCATTCTTCCTTGCCAGGGCACATGAGAATATGGTGGGAATGAGGAATGAAGTAACAGAAGAAGTGATGGTGAGCATGAGTCTGAGGAATGAAATACAGGACAGGGAGCCACCCTGTGTGCCAGGGCCTGCCTTTGAATCTATTCCTTTGCTCCATTAGAAATGAACAAGTCTCATAGAATGTAAGCTACTTGAGTTTAAGGTTGTCTTTTTATTTATTTATTTTTTAAAACAATTGGGGTTAAGTAACTTGCTCAAGGTTACACAGCCAGTTATTTCTGGGTGTGGTGCTAAGTATCTGAGCCCAGATTTGGTCCCCAGATCATCCCGACACTGGAGCAGGTGCTCTTACTCGCTGAGCCACCTGGCCACCCCAAGGTTGTCTTTTTAATCCTCAGTGTCTGGTACATATCAGGTACTTAATGAATGATTGCTAGGTACAAGAAGTAATTGGGATTCTATACAACCCAGTCAATAAGCTAAACATGGAAAGAAACAGTTGTAAGGCAGGACCTATCCTGTGAGATTAGTAAGCAAGAAAAAAATGCCAAAGGAGAAACTAATGTCCCAATCTCTGTGTTCTGTCATTCTGCCTGGTCATTGACCTTTTTGGATACTATAAGTAGAAAAATCAATGGAAATATTTGCTGATTCCTGGTGGAGCAAATGATGGAGAGGTCTGAGTTCAAGCATCTTAATTGTATCCTTGGAACTACGAGTTAGGGCATGCCTATAGCCTAGTTATGAGCTGTCAATGTGTTGGAAGAATCACCAGTGTGTAGACTACTCAGTAGTTATTTAAATATATCTGATTTTTATCCTTTTGTTTCTATGTTCAAGAATAAAAACTGTATACAGAGAAGCTATGCTGGTGTGGTTGACTCCAATACACCATATTCATATTCACACAATTAAATTTCATTAGTGCTCAACTGCAAGGGAAGGTAATAAAGTGGATAGGGGCCATGCCAAGGGATTAATTGTTTGCATTCACACACTAGTGGAATAGGTACAAAAGGGACAGAGCTAGAAGATAGATGTCACCTTCTCTCTGGAAATCATAAAGAACCTACATTTCTCCCAAGCACTTCTGGTGTGGGGTGACATACATAAAAACCTGGCTGAGCAGAGAACTGCTCATGTCTAGTCCTTATTAATGATAAGGCAAGTAGTCATCATTCCCCATTTTTCTCTTATCATTGAACTCTCAGTACCATGTTCACCATCACTTTTGCTACATTTGGTATAGTTATTTTATTGTTTGTTTCCTCCTTTTATATGTATGATCCTGGGTTCACATATAGCAATTCCTAGAAAGAAGAAGGACCTGAACAATGAGGGAAAATTAAACTTTTAATTCACATTTAATAACTTTTAAAAAATCAGGACAAGTATATAATAGGCCATTAATTCTGTTCAAACTGATATACATATTCACATCTAAATATCAGATGAATACAAATTCCCCAGATGCACTTACTAGCTGAGTGACCTTGGGCAAGTCATTTAACCCTAATTGCCTTACCTTCTCCCCTCCAAAACAAAACAAAAACAAATTCTCCAGATGGAAGTTCTAAAGAAAATAAATAAAAAAGTTTATATGTATGTACTGTAGTATTTCTTTATAATGCTCTTTATTCAAGGTAAAAACTATAGAGTATTATATTTAAATTAACATTTTTAAAAAGTGAAAATTCTATTGGACTAAAATAGATCAGTATAATTGGTGTTCTAAGTGCCACCAGCAAACTATTTCTGTGGCATGTGGATCTACAAATTATTAAACATATATCCATTTACTTATTTTTCAATAGATGGCCATAATATTTTTGCTCATGTTCATAAATTCTCAGTATGAATTTTAACAACTAATAGCACCTGATTACTGTTCTTCCATTGTTCTTGCGAAGGGATTGTACTATACTGTGGAATGAGTAGATTGTCCTGTAATTAAGCTGTGTGGTTAGTATGTCCACAGAGACAGAAGCAATTCACCTGCACTTAGAAAACTGATTCTCTGTTATCAATCAGTTTCACTACTAGGAACAAATAGATTCTTATGTTATTGTTATGCTAAATTGAAACATCCCACCCTTTATATTCTCTCCATTTGGCCTTGAATAAACATCAGTACAATAATAATCTAAATGCATTGCAAGTGGTCGTGAACAGTTATCTGTCTGCAATGGGCAGAATTACACAAATCAACTAGTGGTCATAAAAAACTATCTTAATAAATGGGCTGAATCAATAACAGAAATAAAATGGATGAACTCTCAAGTTTTCTCATCATATGTAACTCTTTCAATAACCCAAGATGGGTAAATTACACTCATTAACCTTGAAAAATTAGATGATTTTTAGATAATAGGTTTGAAACAATACATACAGCTTAGTTTGATGTGATGGTGTACAAAGGGAATTTTTATCTGCTTTGTCCCTTGTTAGGTAGATTATTTCTTGAAATGTTTTCCACTGTATTACTTAATTTTCAAACTTACATTTTTATATTATGCTGCTATGTAAAAGTAAAATTGAATAAAATGTCCTCTGAGAAAACTAGGTAAATGTAATCATCAGTATGAGCAAATCATTTTTACAAAATCATTTCACCCTGTGGCTAGGTTAAATTTTTCTCTAGCTCTAAATCCTGTGTCCAGATGGTTGAAACATTTATTACAAGGGGTCTGCTCTGGAAGAATGGGAGGTTCAAAAGAGATTGGCTCCTCACAACCCCCCCCCCCATACACACACACATGCATGCATACCCACCCAAGTTAAAACACCAAAGAGAAAACAGCTTTTAAAAATAACAGCTAATCAAAATAAGAAATAAACAAAGCAAAAATGCTAATATAATTCTTAAAATACCATAGAACACTTGAGTGAGCTAAAATTTCTGAAGCAATAGAAATGGAAAAAAAAATCCTTGGATAAACAACACATTTGAAGTAAGTGAGCAAATATTGGCAAAGCTAAGAAAACCACAAGATCAAATAAAAAAAGAACTTGAAGAAAGTTTAAAGTCATTAAGCAATAATTTAGGAACATAAAAATGAAAAAAAAGGAATTTATGAAAAAATATGGATAATGTAATTAAAACTTCAAAAATACACAAAAACCAACAAGTAATCTCCTTAATGATAACCCAAAAGAAATTATACAATATGTTGAGACACTGGAAATACAGGTCCAAAGTTTCTAATTCTGTTTCTTTCTCCCAACCTCAGAGTTACAAAGCTATCTTTTGCTTTCTGTTGGTCCTAATGAGTCTTTTAATTGACTGCTAAGCAAGAATCCTCTTAATATTTTAAAGGGGCAATCTCTACCCATCAGGTCTATTCTTCAAATTAGCCTTCAAGTGTAAGAAGAACTCTCCAGGTTCCAGAGAGTAGGTAGCAGGGATGCTCTACCACGCACTGAATCACAAGCCATGAGCACATAGCCTCCAAAGCAGGCCTATCTCTGATATGGAGGTACCTCCCATTTAGGACTTCTTTCTTTCAGTATAGGACTTTGTGACATCTTGAAAGAGAGCTAGCATCTTCACCTCCATCTCCCAGCAGAAGGGTATTGGTTTCTGTGTCATAAAGTAAAGGGCCAGCCACAAAATGAGAAATCAGTTCAAGAAAAGCACTTGGTATTGGTAGGGCTATTGTGAGTGGAGGTGAAATATAAAATAGCTAATGAATGATTGCTGCAAATATCCCATAAAGCTTGAATTATTAGCCTCAACTGATTGTGATAGTTTTATGATTCTTTATTGTTTAGTATTCACTTTATCTGTGGTGAAAGTTCTTGTTCCATACCTGATTCATCTTTGTATTTTGGGTACCTTTTTTGCTTCCTTCCCCCATGCTGGGGAGGATCTTTTAGACTAGAGTCAAAAACAGATTGCTCCTTAGGAGTCTGAGGTAGGAGTGAAATAAAAGCACGTGGCAAATCTAGAGACATCTACTTCACAAATGTTCAAACGAACTATTTGTTCCTGACCTGTGGTGGGGTCTTCCAAGTTCTTACTGGACTGATCAGGCGTAGTTGAACACATAGAACTTGGACCCCAGTAGCATGATATAATTGATTCTCTTCAAGTACAAGGTACGAATAACAACAATAATATTGAGGAGACAGGCAAACCCATAGAAATGAACCAAGAACAAATCTGAGTGGCAGCCTAGAGGTGCCTGGCTAGGTGCTCAGCGAAATCTGTATTTGCATTTTCTATGTAGTTAGTAAACTCATGGAGGGCAGGGACTGGTTTTATCTGATTTTGTACTTTCAGTGGCCTAGCAAAATAATTGTGTCTAATAAATGTTTAAATGCTTGTGGAATGTAACTGAACTGAATGATTTTCCTGGAGATGATAAAAACTAATATCTAACTCCAGAGCTACACAGGAGAAGCCAAGGCCATGCCTAAGAAGGATTTGCTTGGGACAAATTTCTCCTCCCTCCCCACTCTCAATATTTTTAATACAGGAATCAGGATAAAATGTTTACTTCTGGCAGCTTTTAATGGAGGAAATCAATCACAAAAGACTTTGGGTTTGAGAGAAGGCCTGCTCTTTTGCCAAGCTATGGGATGAAGGATTGATGGACTGTTGTGCACAAATTAACTCCAGGTCTTTTTTATCTTCAGCTGACAAGCACCATCTTTTCCTTTGCCCAACAGCAGAGGGGCCCTCGAGAAAAGTAAAAGATCTAAGATGTCCTGAGACACCAAATATTAGAATGACTTTGGGAGAAATGACTCTGGGTTCTCAGTCCCCATAGAAAAATGAATAAGAAAAGATGGTAAAAAAAAGTATATGATAAGCATTTAGAAAGAATGACTTGGCTAAGGGTGATTAAGCAGTAGACTAGACTACACTATTCTTATGGAAAATCCAACTTTAATGTTCTTAAAGAATTCTATAGGATCATTAGTCTTTTTTTTTTCCTGTTGATCTAGAAACAAAAATTTTAACTAAAAGATTTGGTGGAACCTTTCTGGCATTGTAGTTCTACCTTATGTCATTTCTATACTACAGAAAAAAACATTTCCTCTCCATTTTCTGTTTTTAATATTCACTGTTCTTTCAATCTTCTCCTATTTGGCCAATCTGCCTAATTGAAATGGTATAGATGACTGGCATATTGATGATGTTAATTTTTTGTTTGACTTGAACAATACGTCCAGTTTCTTTTATTTTTCCATGGCACCTGCACACATCTTGATTCTTGATCATTTGTTTTTTTCCTTCTTATTATTGACATATTTTCAGAGCTCTTCATATGTCAGGATTAATCCAGGAGATTCTTGTTTGCCACTGGGGGAGTTAAAACACTTCAAGAGTAGTGTAAGTTCTTAATTAATGTGGCAAAAAGAAATCACATCATTTATTTTAAAAATCCAATACTGATCCAAATAGTATTTTGGAGTGAATGGGTAGGTTCCTAATTCTCTGATTCCTCCTGCTGGTGTGAGGGCTGTTCACAACAGCACTTCACTTTTTGGTTTCTTTATTAAAATCCTGCACTCAGCTATAAGAAATTAGCCTCCTAGAGGTGAATCACTTCTTCTACAACACAGAACAAATCGTTTCCTACAGCAAAGAAAACCCTGCATACGTTCCTAAAGCAGACAATAGTAATAATAATAAAGATCAAACAAATTTATTACACAGACCATTCAAAGTGTAAAATCAGGTGGCTGAATGTTTAAATACTGTGGATTATAGTGCCCAATAGAACGATCCTATTACTGCCCATTATACTAGGGGTAGGTCTGAAATGGGAATGTGATGGGCTTTTCAGTGAACTTTAAACTCAAAGCTCTTTAGTAATTGAAAAATTGGATAACTTGAAGAAAAGTGTGTGTGTGGTCATTGCCACTGCTACAGCCAGATATACTGTCCTCCTCATTTTCCCCCTCACTAGGATATTCTGAAAGGGAAAAGCAGTAACTGCCCTGGAAGAGGCATTGAGAGAGCTCCTCAGACTCAGGCAGCAGGTATGCTTAAATGATTCTGCTGAGAGTTAGTCTTCTCTTAAATTATCTGCAAAATGCTCTGGTAGTAGGACTGTTTCTCTTTTTCTTCTTTCTGTTCCTGCTATATACAATTGGAACTTTCAAAGGCTTCCCCTTTCCATTTCTAGGTGGTTATACCAGACCTTAGGTCTCACTGTAGAAGTATAGTCCTCAATAAAGCAAACCTCAGGGGCAAGGGTGTAGCTATTTCCAGTTGAACTGCCAGTTGGAGTACCTCTTTATACAAGACCAAAAGAAGCCAGGCAGGGGCTCAGAGAATTACCAAGTCTTCGGCTTGATCTCCTCTTCCTGCCCAAACCTCCTCTATTTTACTTCAAAACTTTGCTAAGTTGGGGCGGCCAGGTGACTTAGCGAGTAAGAGCACCGGCTCCAGTGTTGGGATGACCTGGAGATCGAATCCCGGGCTCAGACACTCAGCACTGGCCGTGTAACCTTGAGCAAGTTACTTAACCCCAATTGCTTAAAAAACAAACAAACAAACAAAAAAAAAACTTCCCTAAGTCTCCTTCAACTTCCCTCCCCTCTTTCCCCTACTCCCTCTCACCTAGGGCTCCTCTCCATGTTCCTACAACCCCATCAAACCTGGCTTTTCTGGTGACTCCTGAGCCCCCATTGTCAGCTCAGTTTAAAAGCAGTCTGGCAAGATGAGACATTCATTTTTAAAATTTTATTTTTTAGTGGTAAAGCAATGATGTCCATTCTCACCATTATTATTTGATATCAGAATATGAGGAGAAAACTAATATTGAAGGAGGAAAAGGAAAAACAAAGATACCACTTTTCCCTCCAGATGATATGGTGATTTACTTAGAGATCCACAGAGAGATAAATAATTGAATGAAGCTCTGCATAAAACATTAGTATTCTACTATGTTAACAATAAAAATGAACAGGAAGAGATAAATTCCAGTTGAAATAACTTAAGAAAGTATATATAATATATTAAATATAAACTTAATTGAATTAGAAAACTCTCCAGCAAATTCATCTAGAGAAACAAATATTCAAGAATCTAAAGGGAAATAATGAAAAGAAATGGGAATGAAAGACCCTGTAAGTACTAGATCTCAGTCATTATCAAAACAATTTGGTATTGGTTAAGAAATAGAAAGATTAATCACTGGAACAGAATAGTTATAAAATGAATACAGTAACTTTGTGATGAAAAAAATCCAAAGATCCCAGCAAATGGGGTAAGAACTCATTATTTGGCAAACACTTCTAGGAAAAGAGTCTAATAGAAACTAAGTATAGACCAACAAGCAAATTAGAGGAGCAAGAAAAACATTACATTTCAGATTTATGGAAAAGGAAATAGCTCTTAATGAAACAAGAGAGAGGGAAAATCACAGAAGATAAAGTAGACAACTGATTATATAAAGTATTATGCTTTTTGAATAAATACAACCAAAGCAGCAGGGAAATCGATAAATGGATAAAAATATTTGTAACTGTCTTTGATAAGTGTCTTAATTCTATGATATGTAAGTAACTGATTCAAATCTATAAGAGTAATAACAATTCCCCAACTGATAAATGGTCAAAAATGTGAATACATTTTCAAAGGAAGAAATCCAAGCTATCAATAGACATATAAAAATGTTTCAAATTGTTAGTAATTAGAGAAATGAAAATTAAAGCAACTCTGAGGTTCTATGTTAACCCCATCTGGGTTGAGTAAAAAAATAAAGGAAAATAAAAAATGTTGGAGACCTTGTAAGGAAAACAGGTACATTAATAACATTTTTGATGCTATAAATTGGTCCCATTATTCTGAAAAGCAATTTGGACCTATAACCCCAAATCTACTAAAATATATAATGCCACTAATGGTTCTATATCTCCAAAGCAGTAAAAAAAAAAAAGAGGAAAAGGCCCCGATATGTATAATTTTTTTTTGTTTCAAATTTTTTTTCTCCTTTCACCTCCCCAATCCCCAAGACATCAAGCAATCTTATATAGGCTTTACATGCACAATCATATTAAACATATTTCCACATTTTTCATGTTGTAAAAGAAGAATCAGAACAAATGGGAAAAACCAAAAGAAAGAAAAAACAAAATTTAAAAGAGAAAATAGTATGCTTCTATCTGCATTCAGACTCCACAGTTCTTTCTCTGGCTGTGGATAGCATTTTCTATTATGAATTTTTTGGAATTGTCTTAGATCATTGTATTTCTGAGAAATGCTAAGTCTATCAAAGCTAATCATCACACAGTGTTGCAGTTACTATGTACAATGTTTTCCTGGTTCTGCTCACTTCACTCAGCATCAGTTCATGTAAGTCTTTCTAGGTTTTTCTGAAACTCACCTATTCATCATTTATAATAGCACAATAGTATAATACATTCATATCCCACAACTTATTCAACCATCTCCCAATTGATGGTCATCCTCTCAATTTCCAAATCTTGGTCATCACAAAAAGAGCTGCTATAAATATTTTTGTACATATGGATCTTTTCCATTGTTTATGATCTATTTGGGATGTAGAGATAGTAGTAGCAATGGTGGATCAAAGGGTAAGCAGAGTTTTATAGCCCTTTGGGCATAGTTGCAAATTGCTCTCCAGAATGGTTGGATTAGTTCACAAGTCCATCACCACCAATTCGTGTTCCAACATTTATCATTTTCCTTTTTTTTGGGTCATATTAGTCAATCTGATACGTGTAAGGTGGTATCTCAGAGTTGTTTTAAGTTGCATTGTTTCTAATCAGTAGTGATTCAGAGAATGTTTTTTTGGATTTTTTTTTTTGGAGGGGGAAGGTAGGCCAATTGGGGTTAAGTAACTTGCCCAAGGTCACACGGCTAGTTTTGTGTTAAGTGTCTGAGGCTGGATTTGAACTCAGGCCCTCCTGATTCCAGGGCTGGTGCTCTATTTACTGTACCACCTAGCTGACCCTAGAGAATTTTTTTTTCATATGACTATAGATAACTTTAATTTCTTCCTCTGAAAACTGCTTGTTCATATCCTGTGACTATCAATTGGGGAATGACTTGTATTCTTATAAATTTGACTCAGTTCTCTATATATTTAAAAAATGAGACCTTTATCAGAGACACTGGCTATACAAATTATTTCCCAGTTTTCTGCTTCCCTCCTAATCTTGGTTGCATTGGCTTTGTTTGTACAAAACCTTTTTAATGTAATCAGAATTATCCACTTTGCATTTCATAGTGATCTCTATCTATTATTTGGTCATAAATTCTTCCCTTCTCCATAGGTCTGACTTAAACAAAACTATTCCTTGCTCTCCTAAGTTGCTTATGGTATCATGCTTTATTTCTAAATAATGTATTAGTATGAACTTATCTTGGTATATGGTGTAATATGTTGGTCTATGCCTTGTTTCTGCCATACTGTTTTCCCATTTCCCTGGCAGTTTTTATCAAATAGTGAGTTCTTATCCCAGAAGCTGGAGTCTTTGGGTTTATCAAATAGTATATTACTATAGTCACTGACTACTATGTCTTGTCTACCTAAATTATTCCACTGATCCACCATTCTATTTCCTAGCCAGTACCTGATAATGTTGATGATTGCTGCTTTGTACTACAGTTTTAGATCAGTTATAACTAGCCCACCTTCCCATGCATTTCTTTTCATTATTTCCCTTAGATCTCTGGAACTTTTGTTTTTCCAGATGAAATTTGTTATTATTTTTTTTCCAGCTCTATAAAATATTTTTTGGTAGTTCAATTGGTATGGTGTTGAATAGGCAAATTAACTTCAGTAGAACTGTTATTTTTCTTATATTAGCTTGGCCTATCCATAAGCAACTAATATTTTTTTCCAAATATTTAGATCTGACTTTATTTGTGTAAAAAGTGTTTTGTAATTGTGTTTATATAGTTCCTGAGTTTGTTTTGGCAGATAGACTCCCAAATATTTTATATTGCCTACAGTTACTTTAAATGGAAATTCTCTTTTATCCCTTGTTGCTGGGCTTTGTTACTAATATGTAGAAATGCCAATGATTTATGTAGGCTAATTTTATATCCTGAAACTTTACTAAATTTGTTAATTATTTCAAATAGTTGATTCTCTAAGTATACCATCATATCATCTGCAAAGAATGATAGATTTTTTTCCCCTCACTGTCTATTCTAATTCTTTCAATTTCTTTTTCTTCACTTACTGCTAAGGTTAGAATTTCTAGTTCAATATTGAATAATAGTGGTGATCATTGTTTCACCCCAATCTTCTAGCTTATCCCCATAAACATATAATGCTTGCTGATGGTTTTAGAAGATGCTACTTATCATTTTTATGAAAAGCCCATTTATTTCTATGGTAGCTAGTGTTTTTTTAATAGGAATGGGTGCTGCACTTTGTCAAAAGCTTTTTCTACAATTATTGAGATAATTATGTAATTTCTGTTAATTTTGCTATTGACGGGTTCAATTATGTTCATAGTTTTCCTAATATTGAGCCAGCCCAGTATTCCTTGTATAAATTCTACTTGGTCAAAGTATATTATCCTTGTGATAAGTTGCTGTAATTTCTATGTTATTATTTTATCTAAAATTTATATTCATTAGGAAAATTGGTCTATAATTTTCTGTTTTGGCTCCTCCTGGTTTAGGTATCAGCACCATATTTGTATCATAAAAAGAATTTGGTAGAATTCCTTCTTTACCCATTTTTCCAAATAGTTTATATAGTATTGGAATTAATTGTTTTTTAACGTTTGGTAGAATTCACTTGTAAATCCATCTAGCTCTGGCATTTTTTTCTTAGGGAGTTCATTGATGTCTTGTTCAATTTCTTTTTTCTGAAATGTGGTTATTTAAATACATTATTTCATCTTCTGTTAATGTGAGTAATTCATATTTTTGCAAATATTCATCCATATCACTAAGATTGTTAGATTTATTGACATACAGTTGGGCAAAATTGTTTCTAATTGTTGTTTTATTACCCTCTTAATTGGTAGTGAATTCACTCTTTTCATTTTTGATACTGGTAATTTGGTATTCTTTCTTTTGTAAAATAAAATTAACCAAAGGTTTATCTATTTTATTGTTTTTTTTTCTCATAAAACCAGGTCTTAATTGTATTTTTTTAGTTTAAAACTTTTCTTAATTTTGATTTTTATTAATTTTTAGAATTTCCAGTTTGGTATTCAATTAGGGATTTTTAATTAGTTCTTTTTCTAGCTTTTTTTAGTTGCATACCCATTTCATCATTCTCCTCTTTCTCTATTTTATTCATGTAAATATTCAGAGATATAAAATTTCCCCTAAGAACTGCTTTGGTTGCATCGCATTATCTTATGGCATATTGATTCATTACTGTCATTCTCTTGTATGAAGTTATTGATTGTTTCTATCATTTGTTGTTTGACCAACCCATTATTTAGGATTAGATTATTTAGTTTCAATAAAGTTTTAGTCCATCTTTCCATGGCCCTTTATTACATATAATTTTTATTGTATCATGATCTGAAAAGGATGCATTTAATATTTCTGCCTTTCTGCATTGGATTATGAGGTTTTTATTCCCTAATACAGGGTAATATTTTTTGTGTAGGTGCAATGTACTACTGAGAAAAAGATATATTCCTTTCTATCCCCATTCAGTTTTCTCCACAGGTCAACCATATCTAACTTTTCTAGAATTCTATTCACCTCCTTAACTTCTTTCTTGTCTATTTTGAAATTATATTTATTCAGTTCAGAGAGGGGGAGGTTGAGGTTCCCCACTGGTATAGTTTTGCTGTCTGTTTCTTCCTGTAACTAACTTAAATTCTCTAAGAATCTGGAGGCTATACCACTTGCTGCATATATTTTTAGTACTGATATTACTTCATTGTCAGTGGTACCTTTTAGCAGAATATATTTTCCTTCCTTATCTCTTTTAATTAGATCTATTTCTCCTTTTGCTTTGTCTGAAATTGGGATTGCTACATCTCCTTTTTATTTCAGCTGAAGCATAATATATTCTGCTTCAGCCCTTTATCTTTACTCTGTGTGTATCTGTAATGTAATGCCAAGCAAAGGCAACTTCCCAAGGTTCAAAATACCAGCATAGGTGCTCTCCATTTTATTCAGTGACAAATTAAGATCAGAGAAGATAAAAATGTGACATCATTCAAAATACAGCATTTACTAAGTGTGATTAAATAATCTCCAAGTACTACCCCACCCCAGGACCTTACATTCATTCAATCAATTACAAAGTCCCTGTTCTAAATACTACTCCACCCCTAAGCTATACATTCATTTAGTCCATCACAAAGCCCCTCTTCTCAAATGGAGATTAGTTTCCAATCATAAGTAAAGTACATTAATTTGTTCAATCATAGAACACAAAAAGGTCAAAAGTTCCCCACCCCTGGATCACAATTGAATCTACCCCAGAGTTACAACAAGTTTAAGCACAGCACTTAATCCCCAAAGAGAGGTCTTTTCTTCATCTTGACATGAGGCAAGTTCTCAGCAATCTTTGTTCCTGGGGAGACAAAGCTTAGCAAGGCCACAAGATACATTGCCAGTCTCTTCATTAATTCATCCTCTGTCTGCAGAACAGTCCTAGGACCCCTGAAAACACTAGCAAAACTCTCTCCCAGGATTTCTGTAAACATACAACAAGAAAATCCTTCTTCAGGGCTTCGGAACCAACAGCAAGGTTCCAACACCTCTCAACAACAGCACTGTCTTTCACCAGTGGACAGTATTCACTCTCTGTCTGCAGAACAGTCTCAGTGTGCTCTGAACCAACAGAAAGGTTCCCAGACTCCTGCAACAACAGCATTGTCCTTCACCATGGACAGTATTCACTCTCTGTCTGCAGAACAGTCTCAGGAGCTCTTAACCAACAGCCAGGTTCCAGAATTTCTGCAACAACAGAACTGTCTTTCACCAGTGGACAAATCTGGCAAAACAACATCAAAACAGACAGACAAAGTACCAGCAAAACAGCCATGTCTCCTCAGTCCTTGGCAGCTCCGGGGGCAGGTCTCAAAAGTCCAGGGCAATTCAAAGTGGCCCTCAGCAATCCTCTCAGTCTCTCTCTGCCTCCAAAAAAGGGTGCTGCTTCCAAAAAGTTCTTCTGCCTCTCTCTTGTGTCTCTCCAAATTTATGTCACCAGCTCCTCCCAGTTCAGCACTCTCTTTTCATGTCAACAAGTCCATCCCACAGGTGGGATTAACAAGTTCTGGGTTTTAACACAATCAAACCAAAAACCAAGCCAATACAGGGGAATCTTTAAATGCCATTGCTATTACAGTTATCTCTCTGTTTCAAATTTGTTTCTTTAAACAATATATTGTAGGATTCTGGTTTTTATTCCATTCTGCTATCTGCTTCCATTTTATGAGAGAGTTCATCTCATCCAGATTCATAATTATGATTACTGTCTTTCTCTACATCTTATTTTCTTCCCTGTTTATACTTTTCTCTCTCCTTTAGCCCTTTTCCTCCTCATCAGTTTCTTACTTTGACCTCCCCCTCCCGCAGTCTGCCCTCCCTTCTATCAATGCCATTCTTTTCTTTCCCCTACTACTTCTGCCCTCCCTTCTACTCACTCTCTGCCTTTTCTCTCCCCTTACTTATCCTACTCCCTATAGAGTAAGATAGATTTCTTTAACCACCTGAATGTGTCTGTTATTCCATCTTTGAGTCAAATAAGGTTCAAACAATGCTTGCCATCATCCCTTCTTTCACTCTACTATAACAGGTCTTTTGTACCTCTTTAGGATGTAATTTACCCAATTCTGCCTCCATCTTACCTCTTCTCCCAGTACCATCATTTTTTTAATCCCTTAATTATTTTCTTTTATCATCACATCAAAGTCAACTTATACACATACCCTCTGCCTATGTATACACCTTCTAAATGCCATAATAAAGATATAATTCTCAAGACTTAAAAATATTATCAGAAGAGAGGCATAGCCATCCACAGTCATGGAAACCAGAAAACAGGGAACAGGCTCTTTAATGGAGTGGAAAGCAACCAACATCAACTTTTGCATTAAGTTGATGGAATTGTAGTGGCCCAGTGGGAGGAAGGGATGGATCAATAATTGTTTTTCCCTACTTGGCTGCAAAGTACAATGAATGAGAGGGAACAGGGGAAGGTAACAAGCATATATTAAGTGCCTACTATGAGTCAGGTACTGTGTTAAGTGCTTTACAAATACTGTCTCATTTGATCTTCACTACAGCCCTGTGAGGTAGGTCCTATTACTATCATCTCCATTTTACTGTGGAGGAAACAGAGGGAGATGGAAAGTATCTTGCCCAGGGTCACACAACTAGGAAATGTCTGAAGATAGATTTGAATCAGGTTTTCCTAACTTCACACCCAGAACTCTATCCACTGTGCTTTTTAGCTTTCTATTAATAAGCCATTGGAGCATAATGTTGCTGAGCTAAAGCTCTACTACAAGTGAAGGGAAAGTGAGGAGATCACAGATCCGCAGGCTGCATTTGTTGTTTTCTCATCGTTACAAAAAATATTCTCTTTTGATATATTTTCTATAGAATTGTTTTCAAATTTTGTTGGTTAACTGCAGTGATCAATGAGCTGAATTCTATGGATTATTGGATCTCTTGTGAATGTTAATTCTTGTTATTTGATGATGCCAATGAGAATGCCAACTGTTTTATAACTATCATTTTAATCTGCTTATTTTAATGTTTTGTCTTGTTGCTAATTTGCATTTTAGGTCATTTTCCTTGGCAGAGAAAAGAGGCTTTACCTTCTGTTGCTAGTTATGTTATTATCAAAATAAGTACTGGTACTCAGGGTGGCCAGGTAGCACAGCAAGTAAGAGCACCAGCCCCAGTGTTGGGATGACCTGGGATCAAATCTGGGCTCAGACACTTAGCACCACATCCAGAAATAATTGGCTGTGTAGCCTTGAGCAAGTTACTTAACCCCAATTGCTTAAAAAAGAAAGTACTGGTCCTCTTTCTTTTATGTTCCATTTTCCCCAATTAAAAAAAAATGCAGTTCTTATCTTCCCTTGCCAACTTCAATTCATTCTGAGCTTTAACATTCCTGAAACTTATTATTTATCACTAAGCCAATTGCCTGTCCTTGTTTGTACATTCTGTATGTGATGTAATTTTATTTCATTTTTATTTATAGCTTTTGTTTTTATATTTATATTACATTTATTATCGAATGTGCCCCACTCTATTTTCCTCCCAGTAAGCCATTTTATGTAAAAGAGATTAAAGAAAAACAAATTCAGCAAAACTAACGAATATGTAGGCCCTTTCTGATCGTACATGAAACATTCCACATCCATAGTCCCCACTACTGCAACACAGGGAGGAGAGTACATTTTCTCAACTATTCTGTAAGGACCAAGCTTGGTCATTAGAATTACGATGTTCAGCTTTGGTTGTTTTCTTTACATTATTATAGACACTGTGGCTTCTCTGGTTTTGCTTAATTCATTTTACTTCCCATTCATTCTGCGAAATCTCCCTATGTTGCTATAAAGGTGTCATATTCATATTAATTACAGAATTTCATTACCTTCATGTAGCACAATCCTTATCCAATTGATAGGCACCTGTTTCCAGTTCTTTGCTACCACAAAAAGTGCTCTAAATATTTTGATGTATGTGAGACATTACTTTCTGTCTAACACCTCCTTGGGGATATACAGAGCAGCAGAATTTCTGGGAATGGTCACTTCTTTGGCACTAATTCCAAATTTCCAAATTGCTTCTTAGAATGGTTTAGAACAATTTATAGCTTGATCACTAAGTGTCTTAGTGTAACAGTATTCCCAAAGCTTCAACATTGATTCTTCCATATTTTGTCATCTTTCCAAATTTGCTAGTTGAGGTGAAAGCTCAGTTGTTTTTATCTGTATCTCTCTTATTATTCACAATTTAGGTCAAATTTTCATGATGTTACTAGTTTAAGATACTTTAAAGAATTCTTTGTTTTTGTCATATATTTAATTCCTTATATATCTTGTAATCAGAGATGACTGATTTTCTGACATTTGGTATTCATATATTTCTCCAATTTCCTTTCTTATCCTAGCTTCATTGTTTATGCAAAAGATGTATGTATATTTTAAAAATCTAAGTTGGTTGTTGAGTATCCTGTGTGTATAGGAACTAGCCTCTTCAGAAATTCTCATTTTTTGTCTTTATTGGAATTGTTCTTCATTGTGTCATCAGAATTTCATTCTCAAGAGATGACTACCCCAGTACAGTTTTAGTCTCTAGAATCTCATGTATCCTTCCACTGAACCCTTTGAAATATGCTTTCCTCTCCTTCCCTATCACAAGCTCACTTTCAGATCCAGTACAGAATTTCTCCTTGTTGGTTCTTCTACCTTTTGAAAGATGAAAGTATTAAAGATAACCAAAAAGTTACAAGCTAGTTAGTTCTGGCATATCTAGATAATTGAAATATCACATCAATATAATATCATCATGTCTTTGTGCTAGCAATGATTCCTAAACTTGTTTATTTCATTTATTACCAGGAAATCTGTAGTACACTGTTTTTGGTTTGAAGAAAGAAATTTGAGGGCAATCAATTTCCTTAGAGGAGAGTAATTTACAATATATCTTGGAAAGTTAATTTTATTTGGATTTATTATTTAATTTGGAGTTACCACCTGTATACTGAGTATAACCTGAAGTGCAAATGTTTTATGATAAACAACTTATTTGATATGCACTTTTGAAATTGATCAATGCAATCTCATCCCAGAACCTTTTGCTACAATGACAACTTTAAAAATATTTCATTTTTGTTTTTAGTTCCTTAGTAGAATCTCATCATCCTAAGGGGGCAATGAGTTGGCGAAAATTTGTTTTAAGAAATAATAACAAGCTATGTTTAAAAATTGGGTTCAGGATTTTCTAATTTTTCAGTTGTTATTTGAATTTGCTAACCTAAAATGTAAATTCTCTGGTCTAGTGATGTTCTTATTAGTTATAAGGTTTGACCTAGTTCTCATTGTCTCACCTGGTTATTGTCATAAGAAACTTGAATAAGACCTATTTGTTAGAGATTTTAACAGAAAAGGGGAAGTCTCCAAGTGATCTGAACTAGAGAAGCAAATACCTAGAAGCTGCTCTAAAGCCATACTCATTCCAACATGTCTAAGAGGAGAAAATCTCCAGAGGCTGTTTGCTTTCTGAGATGTCTCCAGTAGACTCCACTGGGAGGTGTTTAGGAAACCAACAAACTGTATTAGGTGAGATTTGAACCCAAGACTGATTACAAGGACATAGGGAGTGAGTTACTACATTGTATTACTGGAAGACGTACACCAATGGATTCTAGTTATCCTTGCACCTCGGTAAGGGTCTGCCTCCTGATTTTGTGTAACCCACAGAGAACCGCCTTGTATGCATCTGTATTGTGATAATTCATAAGAAGACAAATCTTTTTTTGGTCCAAAGGAGGGGGGGTAATTCAGGATATGATTTAAACTTAACTGAATAATACTAATTGGAAATAAACCAGGGGTCTGATTTCATAGGGGCAGTGATTATTACTTTTGTATTCGTCTACTAATACACACAGTCAATCTAGTGAATCCACTTGCTTAAGCAATGCCTGATGGGATTGGGGTATACCAAGCCCAAGGTAGTAGGGTGTGTGTGTGTGTGTGTGTGTGTGTGTGTGTGTGTGTGTGTGTGTGTGTGTGTGTGTGAGTGTGTGTGTGAGACTCAATGGCATAGAAAGTCCCCCAGCGATTTCTGAATTTTACTTCCACCCTTGTTATCCCTTTGTAGAGAAATGGCTTTATGGCACTTGGACATCAGGTCCTATGAGTACTTGACCAATGAGTGACCCTGTCTGTAGGAGCTGCCTATGAATCTATTCCCTAATCTATGCCCAACATAGGGCCAATGAAAGACCATCAGCTCTGCCCATATGTAGTTATCTTCTACCAGCTAATTTATTGCAAGCATGAGCTAAAGATTCTCCTAGAAGTCAAGATATATAGGTCTATCAACCAATGAGACTATGTATTTTACTTTGCCTCTTCTTTATCATCTGGATATCAAGCACTATAAAACTATAGCTTTAAAGAATGGGAATATCTCAGATTGTGAGGAAGATCTGAGGGGCACTTCATTAAAGGGGACTATGAACCCTTCAATAAAGTGCTATTTGTTCAGAGGTCTTCCTCAATTTCTTTTATTGTACTCCACAGAATTTTGGACTCCATAGAACTGGGAATGGAGACTTAAGAGGGTTAGGCAGATGATTGCTGTTTTCAAGTACTTGATACACTCAGTGTGAAAGGGATTATTTATTAAATATGGCTGCAAAGAGGGAGAGGTTGTAGCAATGGGTGGAAACTGTAAACAGATTTCAATGTGAAGGAAAACTTTTTAACAATGGGGTGGCTCAGAAATTAATGTTTTCTCTCATTGAAGATTTTTAAGTGAAGATTGTACGATTACTGGCCAGAAGTGTTGAAAAAGGGATTCTTGTTAAGTAAACAGGTTGAACAAGATTACCTCTAGAGTAATTTTACTCTACCATTCTGTGAGGTATTCAATTTTGGGGCCAAGTGATTCCTTAAAATAAATTTATTTTATGATCAAGTGAAAGTGTTATTTTTGACTTTTTATTATTTTATTTTAATATTTATACTAAATGTATTACATACAAATATATCCTATATTTATATTAAATAATATTTACTATTATTTTATTAATTATTATGTTATTATTATCTTTTTCAATTTTCAAAAGGGTTCTACTGCTCTGGGTTATGATGAACAAGTCCATGTTAACCACTCCTACCCCATTTCATAATTTTATAAGTTTTTCCGTATCTTTTGTCCTCTTTTCAACTGATTTAACATTTATAACTTAACAGTATATGTGCACTTATTATTATTTGTCTTCATAAAATCAAACAAAATCTATAAGTAATAATTTAATGTATAAATGCCAGGTAGCCTGGGAGGGATAAAAACGAAGCAACTTTTGTCCTCAAAGAGCTTAAATCTTATGCAAACACATTATTTGGTTACTCTTTGGTCCTTTTCAAAACCCTAGAGTCTTTTGTAAGGAATAAAAACTTTAAATATATTCTATACTCTAAAGAGTTTATTGTTGTTTGAGATGATGGGCAAGTTATAACCTCTCAGTCTCATTTTGTTGTCTCAAAAATGGGGATAAAATTTGTACTGCCTATCTCACAGAGTTGTTAAAAAGAAAACAATGTCAGCCAACTAGCAGGAAATAAAACGAACCCACATACTTTATCAGTTTTTCTGTATGTAACCACAACAAAATCTCTCAGGAAAAGACAGAGCAAATCCTTTCAAAATAATTATATGACACATAAATAACAAAGATACATGTAAGAACTATATAAAAACAACTACAAAACACTATCATTGACATACCAAACTACCAAAGAAATATATGAGAAAGCTAGGAAAAAAAAATCACATGGAGGAACAAAAGGTCAGCAATCTTGATGAAAATAATGAAAAAAACAGTAAGGAAGGGGCTTGTCATTATGAGAACTGAAACTACACCACAAAGTAATAATCACCAAAACAATTTGGTTTTGGCTTAAAAATAAAGAAGAATCAATCAGTGGAATACACAGCATACAGAAAGAACCAAGCATAATAGCAAAATGTTTGTTAAATCCAAAGATTCAAATGACTGGGTGAATGATAGGAACTGGCAGTGCATATAGGAAGAAATCAAAGCTATTAATAGCCAACCAAATAAAAAATGCTACAAATCACTAATAATAAAAGAAATGCAATTTGACATAACACTGAAGTTCTACCTCACACTCCTTAAAATGGCAAATATGACAAAAAAAGGGAAAATGTCAATTGTTGGTGAAGCTGTGAATTGGTTCTGGAAAGCAATTTGGAACTCCACCCAGCTGCTAAACTGTGTGTGAACACACACACATTTATAACTTATAGCAAAACTTTTTGTTGTAGCGGAGAAGTGGTTGCCTATCTAATGGAGGAATGGTTGAACAAATTGAATGTATGAATATACTGAATATAATGGAATGAAAATGAATAGAATGGAATAAGATTGCACCATAAGAAACAATGAAAGGGATGGACTCAGAGAAGACTGGGAAGACTTAAATGAACTTAAAAAGAATGAAATAAGCAGTATCAGGGAACACTACACATAAACTACATTATAAAGAAAAGCAACTTTGACAGACTGGGGAACTCTGATCAATACAATGATCAACCAAGACTCTAGTGGACCAATTAACCCTGGTGGATCAAAATTGGGACAAGAACTTTTGGAGCACATTGTAATAATGGGTTATTTTGCAGGCAGAATTCCTAGTTTACACAGTTTAAGCTTTTTCTTTTGGCTAACTTCTTAACCTATTTTTCAAGAGAAACACATTTTGGTATTAAAAGCCTATAGTGATGGGGGAGGGGGAGGGGTTTATGGGCAGTGCCATGGTTGCTTAA
>NW_027185735.1:7480279-7558399 GCF_028583685.1 Petaurus breviceps papuanus
TGATGGGGGAGGGGGAGGGGTTTATGGGCAGTGCCATGGTTGCTTAAATGAATATGTATAAGTTTGATGGGGTGATCTCCATATAAGGCCATGGGGGTGATCACCATATGAGGCCATAAATGTAAAACTGCGATGTGATTGGCTCGGATTCGCTATATATTTTCTTGTGTGAGAGGGCGCTCTCTCTCTCTCTCTCTCTCCGCCATGTAACTGTTGAAGAATAAACCACCCCGCTTCACTCCTCCGCCTTCTGTCTGGTGTTTTTTCCCGTGAGGGGCCGGTGACGACCGAAGACCCGGGATGGGTAAGTGAGAGGGCCGTGGGGCTAGTCGTCTAGATCTGTTGTGAGGGCAAACGCCCGCAACACTATAGTACTACCAGGTCTGTATCCCAAAGGGATAAAAAAACAAAAAGGACCTACATGTACAAAAATATCTATAGCTGCACTTTAAGTGGTGGCAAATAAATTGAAAATTGAGGGCATGTCCATCAATTGGCAAATAGCTGAAAAAGTTGTTGTATATGATTGTGATGGCATATTATTGTACTATAAGAAATGATGAGCAAGATGCTCTAAGAAAAACCTGGACTTACATGAACTGATGCAAAGTGAAGTGAGCAGAACCAGAAGAACATTGTATACAGTAACAGTAATATTATATGATGATCAACTGTGAATAACTTAGCTATTTTCAACAATGATCCAAGACAATTTTGAAGGCCTTGTGATAAAAAAAAAGTTATCCATCTCTATCTAGAGAAACAAATGATGAAGTCTGAATACAAACTTACTTTTCCTTATTTTTCTTGTTTATTTTTTGTCTGTGTTTTCTTTCACAAGTATGACTTACGCAGAAATATGTTTTGTATGACTGCACATGTATAATCTATGTCAAACTGCTTGCCTTCTCAATGAGTGGGTGTGGAGGAAAAAAGGATTTGGAACTAACAATTGGAAAAAAACAAAGTTAAAATTGTTTTTACATGTAATTGGGGAAAAATAAAATGTTAAATTATTTTAAAAAATTTGATCTTAAGAAGCCTATGGTATATTTATAGTTTTGCTCATTCCTTTCCACTTCATTCTCCCAAAATCTTTACTTCAACTAAATGTCTCTCTTATGACTTAACTGGAACTTTGCTAGACTGGTTCTTAGGCAACAGACATATGGTCCATTATTAAGCCTACAATGGCCTCTCATCCAAAAAAGAGGAAGGAAACAGTTAATAAATAACACATGTATTTTGACTCTGGAATATTTTAGTTTAAAAAATTTTTGCTGAAAGTGCATTAGCATATGCAAAATTTTATTTCTGAAGGATATTTAGATGAGAGATCTTCAAACAAAAGCCCATGTTTGATATATTAGAGAGTAAAATATTGTTTAGGCATGGTGTGGATTAAAATCCTTTCCACTTCAAGACTCTGTGATTCTGATTATATTTTTGCATGCCTCAAATTTTCAAACATTTAAAATTATTGTAAATAAAAGCTAGATCAATGTTTTTTCGACACAAAATCAAAAAACTCAACTTAATAAAATCTAACAAATAGTGTACATACTGGCCTGGGTCCTATGATTTGAGTTCCATTAGTTTTGTTTATAGTTTTTTATGTAAACTTAGTTGCATCTCTTAATATTACTATTTCACCAATACAAAAAGAGATGAGCCACTGGACCACAAGATGAAGTTAGATTATAATTGTTAGAATATGATAATCTTTAGGAAAAGGTGGCATATGTGTTTACAGTACCTTGACTGTTTCTCAGAAAGATTAATTTCTACAAAATCAAGCTACATCAAAATTCCAATTATATTTATTTACATAAACAATGATATTTTTAAAAGACATTCTAAAAACAGGATACTTAACTATTAAAAAAACCCATCAAACACCAAAATTACAAATAAAAAATCTTTTAAAATAACATTACTTAAAATGAGGTTTATCCTTCTTGGTCCACAAATAATTACAGATAAAAATACAAATCTGCAAGTTAATTTTTGTTAGCTTTCTGAAAAAAAAAATACTAAAAACACCTCCTTTACAACAGAAGGGAATAAATTCTGACCCTTCTATTTTTAAAGTATTCACAAAATGTTTTTAAATACACTAGTAGGTTTTAGTTATTTATAGGACTGGACACCCACTTCTAGCAAAACTTAAAGAACATACTTTGGGGGAAAAGTCTGTCTAAAGAGATATACAGTAATTAAACAGTTCTTTAAGTTACATGTGTAACAAAAATAACAGCAATGAAGAGACTTCATTATGGAAGCTGATTAGTGACCATGGATTCTGTTTCATTTGATTTTCTTAGCAGAGCTTCCTTAAGGGCACTAATTTTCTCATCAAGTTCAGCCAATGAGTAGTTCTGCTGCAAACAATAAGGACACAAATTACTGAACAATAATAAATCACATTTCTACAGTGCTTTAAGGTTTACAAAATGCTTTCTTCACATTATCTCTAGGTAGTGGAAATATTTTAAGTTTTTTTTGGCCCAGATCTGTTCTTTCATTGCTATCAGTAGGGAATGGTCATCCATCAAAAGAAGACTGCCAACTAAAATTTTCAGTTGCTTAGGACACTGAAAGGTTAAATGACTAACCCACTGTCACACAGCTAGTACAAGTATTAGAAACAGGACTTAAACTCAGGTCATCCAGTCTGACTCCAAAGGTGGTTCTCCATCCACTAAACCACCTTTTTAATTTTTTTTTTTTTTGCTTTTGGAAGGGCAATTGGGGTTAAGTGACTTGCTCAAAGTCACATGGCTAGTAATTGTTAAGTGTCTGAGGCTGGATATGAGGTCAGGTCCTCCTGACTCCAGGGCCAGTGTTCTATTCACTGTGCCACCTAGCTGCCCCAAAACCAGTCTTTTCTCAGTGCAAATATTATTGTACACATTTTATAGATGAAAAACCGAGGCGGGACTTTAAAGGTCTAAATAGAGTTCTAAATATATTTAAAAGTCAGTATTTTGCCTCTCAAATGTGAAACTGATTTTATTTAACAAATAAATAAGAAAAACAAATATGAAATGTTAAAAATGATTATTAATTCTTCTCTTTATGTGACCTTAAAGAATCAAATTCTAGTAGCCATTTAAAAAGTGTTGTAATCAAGAAGATAATTAACATCAAAACTTCCTTATTCTGCAGTGTTCCTTTAAAGGCTATCCTAATGAAATAATCTTGTCAGTTATTTTTTTAATTTCCATCAGATTACACAGTACTACCACCACTGGAAAACAATACTTAAAAAATAATAAATAAAAAATGTCAAGTAAATAAGGAATGTACACTGACAGGAAAACAAAGAATATAAAAATTCAGTTTAAATAATAACAATAATAATAGCTAGCAGTTAAAAATTATTTTAATTGAAAATGTGCTTTACAAATTTTATCTCATTTGATTCTCACAACAATTCTGGGAGGTAGGTGCTATTATTATCCTAATTTTTACAGATAAGGAAACTGAGGCAGACAGAGGTTAAGTGACTTGCTCAGAGTCAAACAGCTAAGAAGTGTTAAGGCCACAATTGAACTCAGGTCTTCCTGACTCCAAGGCCAATGCTCTACCTATTTGTACCTAGCTGCCTGGTTTAAATTAATTATATGAACAAACTTTATAAGTCTTAGTAAAATTTTAAGCTACTAAAGTTTAAAACTGCACTTAGCGCTAAAAGCTTAAAACTAAATCCTTAGGATTCATGAAAGCAAATTAAGTAATTTCTTTCATATATATATATATATAAAATTTTTATCTATATAATATATATTTATATATACAATTTTTATTTATATAATATATATTCTTTTTGGAGGGGCAATTGGGGTTAAGTGACTTGCCCAAGGTCACATGGCTAGTTTTGTATTAAGTGTCTGAAGCCACATTTGAACTCAGGTCCTTCTGACTCCAGGGCAGGGTTCTATTCACTGTGCCACCTAGCCACCCCAAATTAAGTAACTGCTATTAGATACTTTGTTAAAAACAACTCTAGGCTATTTGAAATGTTAAAAACTTTCTATATTTTAAAAGAAGCACTATCATTCAGATTTTACTAATTGGCTCTTTTCTTAGCTTAATTCAAATTGATGAGATCTCTACTAATACCAGACAATTAAAATAGAAGGTTTTAATAATGGGCACAGTGTAAAGCAAAACCTACACATTAGAAACTGGAATGAAATTAAGATAACTTACTTGTGGTGGTTGCACTTTTCTTCTTTTTCCAGAAAAATTCTAATGAGAAACAGCAAAAAACAACCCAAAAACCCAAAGTCATTAATTTTTAAAAATCTGAGTGGCCAATTCTCTAGTAGAATATACAGTCTAGTATTCTGGTAGAATATACAGTCTCTATATGTATACTCCAGTCATTAATCCCTAGAACAAATTTCTAACAACAATTGCTTAAGACAGGCATGAAATGTTACCTTCCCAATTCAACAAATATTACTTCATTTCACACTTATGCATAGCACTAAGAAAGGCATTAGGCTTCTTGAGAATAGGTCTAGGTACAAAAGCCTAACTACTATGGAAAAGGTCAAAATGCTAGAAGGGATGATACTGCAAAATGGAAGATTAGATATTTTTAAGGCTGCATTTATGTTCTTACTCCTAACCCCTCCTGATGATGCATTTGAGATACTGGGTTCAGTAGAACTAGGAGAGCTTTCAAGCTTCTCTTCTTTCCCCTTCTAGAAAAGTGATTAATAGAAGGAAAATGTCATTAGGCTGAATGAATGGAATAGGGACTTGACTAAAATGGCAGAAGATGCTTATTTTTACTTCTAATTAAGGAGACCATCTTAAGGTTTGTTTTTTTCAAATTGAGTAAAAAATTCAAGCTCTTAAAATTCTGACAAAAGACTTAGGAAGAGTTTTTTGTGTGTGTTTGCTTTTTTTGCATGTGATTTAGAAAACTGTAACATAGACAATCACTAATTTAGAGTAGGAATTTGGAAACCAAAGGATCAAATAGCCTGGCCTCAAGCCTTTAAGGTTAGGTAGTATTAACATTCTCCTTTTACTGATGGAGCAACCCATTCGGACAACATAACAGGTCCTGAATTTAGCTTGAGGCATAACTTAGGCAAATAAAACCACCCCATCCCAGGTCAAGTGACTAGCCTATGGTCATTCATACAGTGGGACAGAAGAGTAAGTAGTTAAGTGAAGGAGGGGCTAAATCTTAGGTTTCTACCAAAAGAGACAGAATTATGTGGGGACATCTGATTAACACTAACTATATACTATCTACCAATACTTTTTAAAGAATTCATTTAGGTTCGTCAAATATTTATTAAGTATCTACTATATATGCAAACATTACACTAGATGATGAGGATAGAAAATAAAAAATTCAAGTCTTTCCCTTAAAAGAACTAATACTCTTTTTTTTTTTTTAAAGCAACTGGGGTTAAGTAACCTGCTCAAGGTTACAGGGCCAGTTATTTATGGGTGTGGTGCTAAGTGTCTGAGGTCATCCCAACACTGGGGCTAGTGCTCTTACTCCCTGAGCCACCTGGCTGCCCCTAAGAACTAATATTCTTAAGAGCATATATAAAAGGAACAAAGATTTTATCTATTTACACATGCACACATAAAAAGGGTAGAAAGTAAAGGAAAAACTGGACAAAGAGCTCTAGAAAATTTAAGCTAAGAAAAGCATTAGTAGCTGGGCAAGAAGAAGGATCAGAGGTATAGTGCTAGGGTTAGAGACACAAGACAAGTGTTCAGGAAAACCATTTAACAACTTCTCCCTGAGATGGTATTTCCAAACACAGGCAGGACAAGTGTTTAAGAGTTTACTTGTCCATATTCAGTCTCACACATACACACAATCAGATTTTCATATGCTTGGTGAAAATGAATTATTGTTCTCCGACTTGATTGCCCACTTTTTTTTAAATATGTTGTATAAATGGTACTTTTAAAAAGTTAAAATCCTTTAGCTAAAATTTCATATATTGTAGAAATCAAAATTCAGACTAACCTTTTAAAAAAATAATGGCCTAATCAATACTGTTACTAACAAAAATTAAATTATTTTAATTTAATTTTTTCCTTTATTACTAAAATTTAAATACATAGTAAAGAAAGGAAAAGAAACATTATAAACATAAATAAAAAAAGAAAAAAGAGCAAATCATGTGCAAAGCAGAATGTAAGAGAATTCAGAATATATAGCAATAAATTTCCATTTCAAGAAAGCTTATATAATACTTCATGTTGTGTCAAGAGCTGTCCACTTTTTTTTGCTTCCTTGTAAGTTTTCTTTTGTTTTCTGCTGTGCACTTTCTACTTTGTATGATGTCCCCATGCTACAATTAAGCTCAGATTTTTTTTTTTATATATATACATGTACACATACATACATATATAGATTAACTTTCCCTGGCAAATTCTACATCTGATCTTTGTTTTTATATCTGTGCATATCTATTTCCTATCCCTCCTAACTCCTCTAATTTTACTTCTACTGGCTACCTTGCCCTCCTATTACTTAACCTCCCTGCCCCCCCCCCAGCCCCCGCCTCCTCTATAACCTCCTAGAACCTATACCTTCACTCTTGGCATTTTATTTTTTCCTGAATTTATAAGACTTTTATACTCTTGTGCATAAATATATATATATATATATGTATATCCCTCTTGAACCCATTCCTGATAAAAATAGGTTTCTAAAACTAACAGCCCTCCTCCCCCAAATCTAATTTAATTCTAAGAAAAGTCTATTAGGTACATACTGCAGGCAAGGCTCAGCATTAAGTGCTTGGGGAGACAAACAAATAGTTGCTGTCTTCAAGAGGCTTGCTTTCTATTGGATGACATCATATACAAAAATGAGTAAATATAGTAAAAGTAGTAATTTCAGGAACAAGAAGGGGCGGGGTGGGGGGGGAGGAGGAGTAGAAGAAAAGAAGCATTTCAGTAAGTGACACGTGAACTGAGCTCCGAAGGAAGTTAGTGATTTTAAAAGGTAAAGGAGAGGAGGCAGTTCACGCCAGGTATAAGGAACAGCCTGTACAAAGCCACAAAGATAGCAGATGGAATGTTAATTCAGGTCAAAGCTAGTAAGCCACTTTGGCTGGGATGTAAAGTGCATGAGAAGTAACATGAATTACATCTAAAAAGGTAGGTGAGAGCCTGATATTTAAAGTGCCAGGCTTAGGAATTTTATACCAGAAACAAAAGGGAGCCATTGAAGATTTCTAAGAAGGGCAGTGACTTGGTCAGACCTATTTTAGTAATAATAACTCAGCAGACTTGGGGAGAATATATTGGAGAAAAGAACAAAAGTAATAAGACTTCTTTGGAGGTTATTTCAATACTTCAAGACAAGAGACCCCGAACCAGGGTAGTGGCCCTGTGAATGAAGAGAAGGAAAACTTCTAAAGGAAGAATCATTAAGACTTTTAAAGTGATCAGTTATGGAATATATTACATGAAAGAGGGAAAAAAAATGTCAAGGATGACTGACTTTGTGGGTTAGAACCTTATGTAAATAGTATAATGGGAGTATCCAAAAAAGAAAAAGGGAAAAAAAAATGGAGGATGGACATGTTTAGAAAAAAAAATAGAGTTCTATTTCAGACATGTCAAGTTTAAGGTGCCAAGGAGCCATCTTTAGATAAGATATATCCATTACCTCCTGGATATCTCATCTAAAGACGGCTCCCTGGCACCTTAAACTTGACATGTCTGAAATGAAACTCTTTATATATGCAGGCATTCCCAGGAAAGGCAGTCTTCAAAACTGACTAACTTTCAGTATTCAAAGAATTTCTAGAAATTGGTCAGGCCCCCGAAGGTAAGCTGGACAAGTAAGATCCATTTCTTAGAAGGAAATTCTACTTTAGCACATGCAGTTTTAGTATGATTTAATACCTAGAATAATATCTCTGACAATACTGCAAACCAAATTGTTAATACAGATGTGGCACAGTAAAATATTTGTTTCCCACTTCTGTCCTATTATTGCAATGGATTCATAATCTAATTGAAATGGATATTGCCTCCAATCTGATGCAAATTCTTGTCCATACTCTTCCCCAACACTTTCAAAGGGTCTAATCACCATTCTGAAGCATTCAGGACCTTTAAAAATTTCATTACTCCTTACCATCACAACATGACTGGTCCACCTTCTTTTTAGAGAATCACATAATCTCAGAATTGGATCTCAGAAGACACAGAGAACAATCTATACCTGAACAAGAATCCCCTCTATAACATATTTAACAAACAGTCATTCTGCCTTTCCTTGAAGACTTCCAGTAAAGGTAAAATCTCTTGCAAGGTAGCTCATTCCATGAGAGGATAACTAATTTTTTTGGAAAAGTTTTTCCTCATATTAAACCTAAATTTATCTCACTGCAACTTCTACCTGCCCTCTGGGATCAAGTAGAAAAAAATCTCTGTTACTTTTTCTATATGAAAGGCTTTCAAAATACTTGAAGTCACATTCTCCCAAACGTTTTCTTCTCCAAGCTATATAAATTTCCAGGTCCTTCAACTGATCTTTATTTTGGTATAATCTCTATGCCCCAGACCAATACGACTCTCCAGATGGTAAGTGTCTTTCCCAAACTGTGGTATCCAGAACTAAAAACAATACACAAGGCTCTATTCCTTTTCTATTCTCTTTAAATTTTAAACCTGGTGACTTCAGTGGCTCCCATGTTTTAATCATTATTTCTATACAGATGACTAGCCCTGGTGTTTCTCTTGACCTCCATCCATATATGTATATATCCAACTGAGTATTTCAAATTGGATGGCATCTCACATCACATCCCAAACTGAACTCATCTCACCTCTCTCCCTTCTGATCTTCCCTATTTCTGTCAAGGGGACCACCACTTTCTTAGCCACCTAGGTTTGCAACTTCCAACATTATTCCTAAGTTCTGACTCCCCCTTCACCCTACATACCCAATCAGACACCAAATCTTGCTATTTCTAACTTCACAATATCTCTTCTCTGTCCCCTTCTCTTTACTCATACAGCTATTACCCTAGCTTAAGTATGTATCACTTTTTTCCTGGACTATTGTAACAATCTAATAACTTATCTCCTTACCTTAAGCTTCTCCAATTCATCTAAGCCTTAAACCTTCTCCAATTCATCATGTACATATCTATCAAAGTGATTTTCTTGAAGTGTAATTTCACTTCACTACTCAAAACTCCAATGGCTCCCTATTGCCCCTAGGATCAAATATAAGCCCCTGTTTACCTGTCAAAACCCTTCACCATCTGCCTCCAACACATAACACAATTTCTTGGCTTTATTCAGACTTATTCCCCATGCCTTATCATGCCCCTCCCTTGATACCTTCACTTCTTGGAATCTCTAGAATCATCAAAACTCAGTTCAAACCCCATCTCTTGTAGAGGAACTTTCCTGATTCTCCTAGCTACTAATACATCCCCTCAAAATCACTTTTTATCTATACTGTATATGCTTATTTATAGATAAAAGAAAGAAAGAAAGAGAAAGAAAAGGAAAGGAAGGAAGAGGATTGGTTTAGCATAATATTCTTGAAGAAATTATGTTCTTTTTAAAAATAATCATTGCTTCCTTTTCCAGATATTCACCAACCATCCTTACAGTACATTCTTGAATGTTCACAGGAAACCAGAGGCAAATACACTGCCATGTTGTCTGCAGATTCCTTTCTTTTTTAGGAAATAAGAAATTTCTCTGTCTTTGGTCCTGTGGTATCTTTCCTATTCTCAACAATCATTCAAAGATAAATGTGAAAAGTTCAATAAAACACACTTGCCTGGTCTTTCAGTATTCAAGAATGCATGTGAGGTAGATGATTTGAAAATCATCAAGGGAAGCCAGATTTCCTTTTTCTATTTCCCTATTCATCTTGGGTATCAACTCACTATTAGCCATTTTTGTTTTGTCTTTTTTACTCCTAAGATTATTCTTAGGATGACTAAGAAGAAAGGACTAAAGAACATGTTATTGTTCTAACCACCCTGAGCAGAGGTGATAAATGTTATGAGAGGTACAAACAATATGCTAGGAGAACAAAGAAGATTACTTTCAGCTAAGAGGGATCAGGAAGAGTGCCATGAAGGAGATGATATTTTGAATTGGGCCTTAAACAACAATGCAAGGAAAGGCAGAAGCATGGAGGAAGGCAGAAGGAATGATTAGGAAAGTATATTTCAAGTGTAAAAAAAAATAGGAATAAAGGTATAGTGGCAAACACATGACCTGTTTGGGGAGCAGAAGTCTAGCTTGTCAGGAGCTTGTAGAATAAGGGGAAAGCTAATGTAGTGATAGTGAGACTAGAGAGGAAGGAATAGCTAAAGAAGATAATTCATAGGTAATGTCAACAAGGCTTAACAAATGATTGAAACTAGAAGACTGACTTGAAGTCCAGCACCTTTTCTACTAGACCATACAAATAACTTCTACCCACAGCTGTGACTCCTGTGTTGTGGAGCAAAGGAAAGCAAGTCTAATTCCTGTTCCACATAGCAGCCCTTTATGATATGATAGCTATTATGTCCTAAATCTTTGCTCTTCTAAGTTAAACACACCCAGTTTTTTCAACTGCATATAGAATATAGCATATGTTATAAATATATATATGTATACAGAGAGAGAGAGAGAGAGAAAGAGAGAGAGAGAGAGAGAGAGAGAGAGAGAGATAATGTCATATTATATATATATATATATATTGCATACTCTCCAGTGCCCACCTAAGTTCCCATCCTGGTCACCATCCTTTAGATCTCATTAATATTCAAATATAATTGGGATTTTATCTATTTAGAAACTCCCTCCTGCAATGCAGAATGCCACTTACCCATGCCTGTCATTCTGTGAAATTCTTGTCTATGTTTTCCTATAAACTTACCAGAGAAGTCACCCCAAATACTGGAGGCTTTCCTCACATTGTGAGGGTAGCTGTGAAACTCTGTGACTTCTTACTTGTCATCTCTCACCCTCATCATGTGACCATCTCCTCAATATTGTAAAAGAGGCCATACAAGGAGGCATTTTGCTTGACCCAATTGAATGCTTTTTCATAAATAAAAAGCCCAATGGTCTCAAATATTCGTTATGTCTTTTAGTCACCTGAGAAAAGGTAAACATTTAATTCACTGTTGAATATTATTCCCTAATAATATCCTCAGATGCTCTTGATTCTTCTATAGGTAACACTCATTGAGACTTTACATACACTTGAGAGTAGATGTGTAGATCGGAAATTATTTCTCTTCATTACCTTTTAAGGTATTAATACAATCTTCTATTTCTTCCTTTATTAGCGCCTTTTCCTTTAGAGACTATGTGTGTGTGTGTGTGTGTGTGTGTCATGATCTCAGACAAAGAAAATGCAAAAATACATCCAGTAAAAGAAGGAAACTACATCTTGCTAAAAGGTACCATCGACTATGAAATAACAACAATATCTAAACATATATACACCAAATGGTATAGAATCCAAATTTCCAAAAAAAAAAAAGTTACATGAGGAAACAGACAGTACAACTATATTAGCAGGGGACCTCAACTCTCTCCTTTCAGAACTCGATAAATCTAAACACAAAATAAACAAGAAAAAAGTTAAGGAGGTGATTAGAAGTTGTTAAAGTTAGATGTGACAGACCTCTGAAGAAAGCTTAGTGGGGATAAAAAGGAATATACCTTTTTCTCAGCAGTACATCGTACCTACACAAGAACTAAGGCATTAAAACCTCACAATAAAATGTAGAAAGGCAGAAATATTAAATGCATCCTTTTCAGATCATGAGGCAATAAAAATTATATCCCATAGAGGGAAGTGGAAAGACAGATTAAAAATTAATTGAAAACTAAATAAATAATCTAATTCTAATGAGTGGGTCACAGAACAAATCTCATAAATAATCAATAATTTCATCAAAGAGAATGACAATCACAAGACAATTTATTAAAATTTATGCGATGTAAGTGCATAAGCAGTGCTTGGAGAAAATTTTCTATCTCTAAATGCTTACACATCAACAAGAAAGCAAAAGAGTAGATTGATGAAATGGGCATTCAATTTAAAAAGTTAGAAAAAGAACAAATTAAAAATTACCAATTAAACACCAAAGGAAAATCCAGGAAATCAAAACAGACATTAATATGAATGAAAGTAAATGAAAAAAAAAATGAAAAAAGTAAATGAAAAAAAAAAGTAATCTGAAAGTAAGAAAAACACTAAATTAATAAAGAAAATTAAGAACTGGTCCTAAAGGGAGAACCCCCCTCCCCAAATAGATAAACCACTGCTTAATTTGATTATAAAAAAAAAAAAGAAAACCAAGTTACTAGTGTCAAAAATGAAGATTGAATTCACCACCAATAAAGAGAAAATTAAAACAATAATTAGGAGCTACTTTGCCCAACTGTATTCTAAAAAATCTGATAATGTAAGTGAAATGGATGAATATTTACAAAAATATACGTTGCCCAGATTAACAGAAAAGCAAACAGAATACTTAAATAACTATATTTTAGAAAAAGAAACTGAACAAGCTATCAATGAACTCTATCAAAAAAAAAAACATCCCCATGGCCAGATGGATTTGATTTACACGTGAACTCTACCAATCATTTAAAGAACAATTAATTTCAATACCATATAAACTATTTGGGAAAACAGGAAAGAAGGAGTCCTATGAAGTTTCTTTCATGACACAAATATAGTGATGATACTTAAGCCAGGAAGAGCCAAAACAGAGAAAGAAAATGACAGATTTCCCTAATGAATACTAAGGTTAATTTTTAAATAAAATACTAGCAAGGAGATTACAGCAATACATCACAAGGATCATATACTATGACCAAGTAGGTTTTATACAAGGAATACAGGGCTGCTTTAGTATTAGTAAAACTGTCAGCATAACTGATCCTGTCAATAACAAAACTAACAGAAATCATATGATTATCTCAATAGATGCTGAAAAAGCTTTTGAAAAAAATAAAGTATCTATTTGTATTAAAAACACTAAAGAATACTGAAAAGAAATGAAGAAAAGAAAGGAGTATCTGTCCAAAATCATCAGTAAACATTATGGGAAAATAGTTAGAAGTCTTCCTAAATAATAGCAGGGATGAAATAAGGATGCCCATTATCACCAGTATTATTTAATATTGTACTAGAAATGTTAGCTTTAGCAATATATGAAGAAAAAGAAATAGAAGGAATTAGAATAGGCAATGAGGAAATAAAAACTATCACTCTTTGTAATGGGTATGATGGTATACTTAGAGGATCCTAGAAAATCAACTAAAAATGTGAAATAATTAACAACTTTATGAAAGTCACAGGATATAAAATAAACCAACAGAGACCAGCAGCAAGATATAGAGAAATTCTATTTAAAATAACGGTAGAGTATAAAATAGTTGGGAGTCTACCTGCCAAGACAAACCCAGGAACTATATGAACACATTTACAAAACATGTTTTACACAAAGTCAGATCTACACAATTGAAAAAGTATCAACTGCTCATGGGTAGGCTGAATTAATACAATAAAAATGAAAATTTTACCTAAATCAATCTACTTATTCAGTGCCACGCCAATCAATCTACCAAAAAATTATTTTGTGGAGCTAAAAAAATATCAAAATTCATCTGGAAGAACAAGAGGTCAAGAATATCAAGGGAATTAATAAAAAAAAAGTGCAAAGGATGATAGTAACTGTAACAGTCCTTAAATTACATTATAAAGTGGAAAGCATCAAAACTCTCTGGTACTGGCCAAGTGGAATAGATTAGGTACAAAACATACAGTAGTAAATGACCATAGTCATCTAGTGTTTGATAACCTAAAAACTCCAGCTTCTGTGATAAGAACTCACTAGCTGACAAAAACTGCCTGGAAAACGGGAAAATAGTTTGGCAGAAACTAGGTATAGACCAACATCTTACACAATATACTAAGATAAGGTCAAAAATAGGTATGAGATTTAAACATGAAGGGTTAGCAAATCTGCAGAGCAAAGAATAGTTTACTTGTCAAATCTATGGAGAAGGGAAGAATTTGTGACAAATAAGACACAGAAAGCATTATGAAATATAAAATGGATAATTCTGATTACATTAAAAAGGTTTTGCACAAACAACACCAATGCAACCAAGATTAAATGGAAAGCAGAAAGCTGGAAAATAATTTTTACAGCCAGGGTCTCTGATGAAGGTCTTTCTCACACACAAATCATTAAAGAATATGATCAGATGTTTTTCAGATGAAGAAATCAAAGCTATCTATAGTCATATGCAAAAATGCTCTAAATCACCATTGATTAGAGAAATGCAAATTAAAATAACTCTAAGGTACCACCTCACCCCTATCAGATTGGCTAAAATGACAGAAAAGGAAAATGATAAATGTGGGAGAGAATGTAGGAATTTGTTTTGTATGTCTATACATATCTGTAATGAGTTGTTTTTTTCCCTTCTCAGTTAGTGGGGAAGTGAGAGGGAGGAGGGGGAGAATTAAAGAATTGAAAATAAAACAAAATTGAATTTAAAAAAAGTATAGAGGTACATGATAAAATAAAAAATTAATAAACTGGACTTACTTTCTACTAATTTTCTCTGCTTTATACTTACATTGCCCATCTTTCTTCTTTGTAAGACTTAACAAATTTACTAATGTTGACTTTTGCAAACATTTCCCTGTTTGGCAGTTAAGTCCTATATCACATCTGCTGACTAACGTAGTTTTTTTTTGTTATTTTGGTCTCTGTATGCTAAATTAGTTTACATTGGTTAAACTTAAAAAAGTTATTATAATCATTGCTATTACTTCTGTTGTCAACTTACCATTCTGAAAGTCAATTACTTTTTAAAAAAGTTTAGAATTAAATTGTTTCAGTTATACAACCATACCATTTTTTAAATGTTAGTCTCTTGGTTTTTGACTAATTTTGAACTTCATTAATGGGCTGAGTATAAGACAGCTGATCTAGGGATTACTCCCATAAAAAGAACAAGAACATCTGTTTCCCTGAGAATCAATCTAACTTACTAGGGAGAGGTTGTCATGAATTTTTTTGGCCAGGGAAACCATGAAACAATGAAAACTACAAAATGGCCTTCAGTCCTGAGTTGTTGTCTTTTACTTCTGCAGCAATGGTAGCAGAGGGACAGGAAAGACAGCAGCAAAAGGTGTTAAGAATCAGTTTTTAGACAACTATAAATTTAAAATTAACACTTTAGAAGTGAGCCTGTTGCTCAATGACCAACAAGCAGACATAGTGCCAGAGGAGCAGAATCACAACAGGCTAACATTTTTACTTTAAAAAAAAAAGAGGAAAAAAAGGGAGTTGTACTTAAATGAAAGGATGCCTCATAGGTACTCCTTGAAGAGATAAAGGAGATGGTAGATAGATTTTATTGTATATCCAAAGGCAACAAGAAATAATATTTCATGGGATAGTAGGCACCATATATTGCAGTACTACTAATAAATATTTTCCAAAAACACCACCATAAAAATAACTGTACCTCTGTCAATGTCCTTTTAAAAATGTGATTCAATTTAAAATATATAGACTGTTAAAAGATATGTGATTCTTAACACCTTCTGCTGCCATCTCTCCTGTCTCTCTGAAAAGGCCAAATTACTGGGTATGTTTTGGCTATTATATCATATTATTAACCCATATTGATCTGGCAGTCCAGTAAAACCCTCAGATGCTCCCCCCCGCATATAGTATTTTACAGATTGGTCTACCCAATTCCTATACTGGCAAAGCTAATTTTTTTGAATCGGTGTGTAGGAGTTTACATTATCTCTAATAGAATAGTCCAATTAGATTTGGTCCATTGTACCTGGTCCAAAGTTTTCCTTTTTAATGTTAGTGAAACTAGGAAAATAATCTGTTTCAAGAATGTTGCATGGAGTAAAGGAGAATAAAAATTAGGCAAAGGTCAATTGATTTTACAGTTAGATCATTGTTGACTTTTGAGAAAAGTTGCCTTTTTTTTTTTTGGAGGGCAAATGGGGTTAAGTGACTTGCCCAAAGTCATGTGGCTAGTAAGTGTGTCAAGTGTCTGAGGCCACATTTGAACTCAGGTCCTCCTGACTCCAGGGCTGGTGATCTATTCACTGTGCTACCTAGCTGCCCCAAGAGAAAAGTTTAAATAGAGAGGCAAGATCACAAGGAAATAACTAATGGGAGGAAATACGTTCATTATTATCTCTTGCTTGAACTACTTTCAAAGCTTTCTAACCGATTTCCTTGTGATGGCCTCATTTTTCTAGACAATCCCTCATATAGGTGCCAAAATAAATTTTCTTATGTACAATTCTAGCCATATCACTTCACTGCTTAAAAACTTTCAGTGACTTCCTATGTTGCATAATGGACCATATATAAAGACAGGTATTTAGGTTCTTCCACAATATAGTTGTAACCTATATTTCTAGCCTTTTTAAAATGAATCCCCTTCACATAAGCTATGTTCCTATGTTCCATCCAAACTATTGTTTCCCCATCTTGTTCTGCCAACCAACTCCTGCCTATGTGTGTTCACCAAGGTTTCTGTCCATGTTTTGAAATGGACCTTCTCAATGTCATTTATGAAAAACTTTTGTCTTTCAAGATTAGCTCAGATGTCACTTCTTCAATGAATGCTGACTTTGACGGTTTCACATTCTTAGCCCTCTCCTCAACTGAAATTGTCTTCACAATCACTAGAATTGTCTAGTTTTCCTAGACTTCTTGATCACTATGTTTTTCCATAATATGTAATATACCAAATTTGTATACATGTAACCTCCAATAGACTATAAACTCTGTGGGCAAGAATTATGCTATTTCCATCTTTGCATCTCCAACATCTAGAAAAATGTATGTGCTAAATGAATATTTGTTAAAAGAAAATAAGCAAAGACTATGCTGGGAAGCTTAGCAAATAAAGCAAAGGGAATGAGATTCTATCTAAAAAGGCGCTAACAGGGTCAATACAAGTAGAGGTAAAAGGAAGTGCCATCAAGCATAGAGGATTGGGGTCACTTACATTTTTTTTTCCTGAGGTGAAAAAAAAAGATTTTGATAAGAGACAAAGAAATTCAAATTATAAAGCTTAGATTTTTATCAATAAAGTAATAAGTTTAACTCAGAAATTCATATTCTTCAGAATATGAAATATGAATTCAGAAAAAATTCAAAATGTTTTTACATGACCAATCACCTCTTGTAGTGAGTAAACTTAATATATAATTAAAAAATTGAGATTGGAAGGAAATTTAAAGTTTAAGACAGCTTGGAAAACGCAGGAAGACTTGTGTCTGAATCTGGAAATCCTGTATTTGAATCCTACCTCTGGCCATATTGGTTATAAAACTGTAGACAAATCATGCAACCTTTCTAGTATCTGGGTCCTCATCCATTAATTGAGGATAATAAAACTAATGAGTAAAAAAGCATTTATAGGGGGCAGAGCCAAGATGTCAGAATAAAAGCACAAACTTGGCGTGAGCTCTCGCTCCAATCACTTCCAATACATGTAAAGAAAATGACTCCAAACAAATTTTAAAGCTACAGAACCCACAAAGAAACAAAGAGAAACAAATCTCCCACTAAAGGCTGCCTGGCAGGCTGACAGAAGGGTCTATTGCACAGAGCTGGGAGCCAAGCTCAGTCCCGCATGAGCAGTTCTGACCCCAGGGTGGCCCTGACCAGCAGAGGCCAGAACAGACTTCAGGAGAATTACCAGCAGCTGTGGAGGTTTCCAGACTTCTCAACCCACAAGCACCAAAGACGAAATAAAAGGTCAGCGTGGAGCTCTGTTGGAACATGGGGGACAGAAGAACATAGTCCGGAACCTGTTCCTGGGTCAAAAAGCAGCGGAGGTGCAGCAGCTGTGCAGCCCTACTGGGTGGCTGCCTCAGGAGCTCCTGGCCTGCAGACTGTAGGGGGACCAAGCAACCATTCAGAGGGTAATCTCTTTTACTTTAACCTTCTTGGATGTGGATCACAATTTAGGATAGTGGTCCTGGGGTGTGTGGCCAGTGGGCCAAAGCTTGTGGCAGCTGTAAAGAGGGTGCCCTCCTGATAGCTCTGGCAGCTGCGAAAACACCAGTGATTCTGGACAAAGCTCTCTTCATTTTGGAAGCAGAGTTCTACTGTAGCAAAGAGCTCAAAAGTCAAGTAATTGGCTGGCAATATAAGCAAGCAGAGGAAGCACAAACAGACCATAGAATCCTTCTTTTGGGGACAAAAAGGATCAAGGTATGGAGTGTGAGGAAGACAGCGAAGTCAGAACTCCGGCATCAAAGGCCTTCAAGAAAAATATGAACTGATTACAGGCCATGGAGGAGCTCAAGAAGGATTTTGAAAATCAAGTAAGAGAAGTGGAGGAAAAATTGGGAAGAGAAATGAGAATGATGCAAGAAAATCATGAAAAGCAAGTCAGCCTGCTAAAAGAGACCTAAAAATACACTGAAGAAAATAACACCTTAAAAAATAGATGAACTCAAATGGCAAAAAAGGCCCAAAAAGCCAGTAAGGAGAAGAATGCCTTAAAAAGCCAAATTTGCCAGATAGAAAAGGAATTTCAAAAATTCACTGAAGAGAATAAATCCTTCAAAATTAGGTTGGAGCAACTGGAAGCTAATGACTTTATGAGAAATCAAGATACTATAAAACAGATCCAAACAAATGAAAAAATAGAAGGCAATGTGAAATATCTCACTGGAAAAACCACTGATCTCAAAATAGATCCGGGAGAGACAATTTAAAAATTATTGGACTACCTGAAAGCCATGATCAAAAAAAGAGCCTAGACATCATCTTTCAAGAAATTATCAAACAAAATTGCCCTGATATTCTAGCAAATAAGTTCCTTATGATTTCTTTTTCCTGTTAAATAGGAATTTGAAAATAGAAATTGAAAGAATTCACTGATCGCCTCTTGAAAAAGATCCCCAAAAGAAAACTCCTAGGAATATTATAGCCAAATTCCAGAGCTCCCAGGTTAAGGAGAAAATACCGCAAGCAGTCAGAAAGACACAATTTGAGTATTGTGGAAACACAATCAGGATAACACAAGAACTAGCAGCTTCTACATTAAGGGACCAAAGGGCTTGGAATGTGATATTCTGGAGGTTAAAGGAGCTAAGACTAAAACCAAGAATCAGCTACCCAGCAAAACTGAGTATAATGCTACAGGGGAAAATATGGTCATTCAGTGAAATAGAGGATTTTCAAGCATTGCTAATGAAAAAACCAGAGCTGAACAGAAAACATGACTTTCAAATACAAGAAGCAACAGAAGCATGAGAAAGTAAACAGGAAAAAGAAATCATAAGGAACTTATTAAAGTTCAACTATTTACATTCCCACATGGAAAAACGATAATTGTAACTCTTAAGACTTTTCTCGGTATGAGGATAGTTGAAGGCAATATATATGTATGTATAGGAGGATGTATGTATATATATGTGAGTTTGGGCATAGGTATGTTCATGTATACATAGACAGGGCAAAGAGAAAACTCTTACAATGGAGGGGAAGAGCAGGAAGGTGAAAGGGAATGGGACAACCTTAATCTCATTGAATTTGGCTTAAGGAAGGAATAACATACACACTTAATTGGGTATCTTATCCTACAGGAGGTAGGGGATAAGAGGGAGGATGATAGAAGGGAGCGCAGACTGGGGGAGAGGGTATTTAGAAGTAAACATTTTTGAAAAGGGATAGGGTCAAAGGAGAAAACAGAATAAGTTGGGAGCAGGATAGAATGGAGGGAAATAGAGTTAGTCTTCCACAATATAACTACTATGGAAATGATTTGGGTTAACTACACATGTACAATCTATATAGAATGGCTTATCCTCCCAGTAGGGGTGGGTGAGGAGGGAAGAAGGGAAAAATCTGGAACTCAAATGATAAGGGGAGGCCAGGTAGCACAGTGAGTAAGAGCACCGGCCCCAGTGTCAGGATGACCTGGGGATCGAATCCAAGCTCAGATACTTAGCACCACACCCAGAAATAACTGGCCGTGTAACCTTGAGCAAGTTACTTAACCCCAATTGCTTAAAAAACAAATTTATATGCAACTGGGAAATAAGAAATATAGGAATCGGGGTATAAAAATCCATTTTGTTCTATTAGAAAGTTAGGGGGTGATAGGGTAGGATATAAGAGAGAACAGATTGTGGGAAGGGGTATTCAGTAGGCTTGCTATTTTGGGGTGGGGGTAGGGGAAAGATGGGGAGAACAAAATTGTAACAAAATCTTGTGGAAATGTTGAAAACTAAAAATAAACAAATAAATTTAAAATGGGGGGGGGGGTGAAGCATTTATAGGGGAGGCAAGGTGGTGCAGTGAAAAGAGCACCAGCCCTTGAGTCAAGAGGATCTGAGTTCAAATCTGGCCTCAGATACTTAATGCAAACTAGCCATGTGACCTTGGGCAAGTCACTTAACCCCAATTGCCCTCCCTCCCTCCCTCCAAAATAAACAAAAAAACCCAACAGAGCATTTATTAAAGATTTGTATCCCAAGCCTATACAAAGAGGAAGACATTATAGTAGAACAGTGTTATTAAGAAAAAGTATTATGGATAGAAGTCACAGGGACAGTCATTGGAGTTACAGGTAAACTGATAGTTACCATTATATATAATATACACGGAATCGATCTCACAGGGTTTTGGGGTAATATGAGTAAGTCATTTGTCAAAACAAAACCCTATAATTAATATTATAATCATATTGCAGTGTATGTCTGCTAAAACCCTCAAGTTTTACACAAAAAAGATAAAAGAAGTAAAAGGTTAGCTGAATTGATGGATATACATCATCCAAGCAAGAAAAAATTTCCAACTCTTGTGGGAAGAAAGGAGTTGACTGATGTAGAAAGGAGAAAACATATGTGGGCATATCTTGTAAAGAAAAACCAACTTCCAGGCTGGGATTCTAATTTGTAGATACCTTAATCCCTTTGTTAACCCAAAGTTTCCAACTGAGTTTATCAGGGCATAACTTCTGGCTCAAAATCCTTTAGTAGACCCTCAAATACTAATATGATAGAATTTTAACTCCTCAGAGGGGCAATTAATTTCTGATTACTACTCTACCTAAATCCTCTGCTCTAGCCAAACTGATTCATTCATTGTTCACAGAACATGCTATACTTAGCCCTGCTTCTCTGTACTTTTGCTCAAGCCATGCTCTCTTTCTTCTTCTCTTTTAAGTCCTTTCTTCAAGGACAACCAAATCCTACTTCTTTCATGAATCATTCACTCGTTATCCTAGCTCCCAGTGATAAACTGACTTATACAATTCACTTAGCACTCAAAATGTTAAATGTTTCTCAAAAAGAAAATTAACATTAGGCATCTGTCCTGTCTCTCTATTTCTAATACATATACAAGATAAAGATGAAAGAAAAGCAAATTAATATGTGCTGAGTACTAAATGAGTGATACAGGCAAATTTTACAGGAGATGAAAGGGAAGATATGCTGTGTAATTAAGGTATCTCCAACACAATTTGTTAAACTGGTGACACTGAAAAAAAATGGACAAAAGGACAGATATTAGACAAATATTTTACCCATTTCCTTTTAACAAATATAAATCAACTGCTACAAAGAGACAAAAAAAATCACAATGGTCAGAAAACAAAGTAGTACAATGCAAAGACAATACAAAGCTCTAGACTCAGAAGACCTAGGATCAAATCCCACCTCTGTTGCTCACTATCTGTGTGACCCTGAACAAATCACTTTGCCTTCCTCTGCAGTAATTTTTTCTGGGATGAGGAGGTTGGACTAGATGGCCACTGAGGTCTTTTCCAATTCTAGATAAGTAATCCTAGGATCTATGAGTCTTTCTAAGCAGGAAGATATGATAGTCAAAGGTAATATTTATTTGCAAAGTGAAAGGAGAAGGATTGTAGAAAATAAGCATGGAATAAAGAGTAGGAAGGAGCTTGATGACAAAAAGAAAGTCTCCCTATACACTAAAATTTTTATGGCAGCACTTTCCATGGTAGCAAAACAAAAACAAACAAACCCAAAACCCAGAAACAAAATAAGATGCCCTTTGATGAAATTTTAATCACTAAACTTGACCCTGCAGAAGAGATATGAGAAGAAAACCCTGCTTTTTTGCAGAGCTGAGAGACTATGGCTACAGAAGATAATATATAATGACAATTTTTTAAATATGCTGTTAGCTTTGCAGAACTTAAATTTTTTCCCCCATTATTACAAGGGATGGTTCTCTGAGAAGAGGTGGAGGAGGGGCATAGTAGAAAATGCAGGTGATGTAACAATAAATGATATCAATAAAACACTTTTTTTAAAGAATAGGATCAATGGAAGGAAAACTAGCTTGGAGAAGACTTAATAAGAAATTCAATTAAATGAAGCACAGCATCCTGAAAGAATAAAGAGAAAATTATAAGATGCATCAGAGGAAAAATGGAAGAAATCTGTCAAGATTTCTAAAACAAGTTTTTCCCACAAGTGACAGGGAAGCCACCATATTTTGTCTCCACCATCACAGTACCTGATATAAAGTAGTGATTTCACTAAAGAAAAGAAAAATAGGAAGAAAAATTGGATCAGAATAAGACAAAGAAGAGAACAACACTGTGCTGGAGCAAACACAATTTTTAGGGCACTGAGAAACTAATTCTTAAGATATTTCAAAGATGAGAGGATATCAAATGCTTAGAGAAAATCACATTATCTTATTATTATTAAAATTTTTTTTTATCTGCTTTTTGGAGAGGGGAAGGCAGGGCAATTGGTGTTAAGTGACTTGCCCAAGGTCACATGGCTAGTAAGTGTTAAGTGTCCAAGGCCAGATTTGAACTCAGGTCCTCCTGACTCCAGGTCTGGTGCTCTATTCACTGTGCCACTTGCCACCCCACATTATCTTCTTATTACTTAAGAAAAGTGTTTGAGATAAAGTCAATAAGGATATACCTATTTTTCTTATATCTACAAAATCTTTAAGAAAATAAGCTAACTAATCACAAAGAATGGGAACAAATTTAAGAATTTAGGCCATAATGCAGTACTGGATGAATAAACTATAAAGCTGGTCTATCGGAATATGTATACTAGACAAAAGCTGGAGGAAAGATCACCTCTGGTAAACTATGCAATGCTTTTAATGATCCCAAGCTTTTACCCGAAAGAAAATCTTTTTATGAATATTCTGGTGATACTGTTCAATTCCTAGTCATGAAACAGCAAATGTTCAAAGTATTAAAGTTTGGGTGACCTTTAACCCATGGGAGAAGCATACAGTGGGAATGAGAAGGCTGCAGCATTATCAGAGAAAGAGAAGTGGTACAAAGGATACCATCAGAGCAATATCTTAATAGAAATAGAGGACGCCTGAACACTGTTCAAGAGAGAACTGATAGGCAGTCTGTGTGCTCCATTGAAACTGACACAATATTAAGAGATCTAAAGGAAGGTCCTCACTCGGAGTGGGTGGATCCTGTAAAAAGGACTTTGGGAGAACATGAATAAAAATCAGAGGCCTCACTGGGATCCTTACAAATAAAGGAGCGATTTATATAGTGAGATCCTTCAAAGTCTAGTCAAATTAGTTCACTGAGGTGTAATAGTAATGGAATTTAAAGATCCCCCTGTATTGGTTTGGTTTTTGGGTTGTGTTAAAACCCAGAGCTTGTGAATCCCACTTGTGGGATGGACTTGTTGACGTGAAAAGAGAGGGCTGAACTGGGAGGAGCTAGTGACGTAAATTTAGAGAGACACAAGAAAAGAGAGAGGCAGAAGAATTTTTTTGGAAGTAGCATCTTGGAGGCAGAGAGAGACTGAGAGGATGGCTGAAGGCCAGTTTGAATTGCCCAGGACTTTTGAGAGCTGCCAAGGATTGAGGAGACATGGCTGTTACGCTGGTACTTTGTCTGTCTGTTTTGATGTTGTTTTGCCAGATTTGTCCACTGGTGAAAGACAGTCCTGTTGTTGCAGAGGTCCCGGAAGTTGCTGTTGGTTCAGAGCTCCTGAGACTGTTCTGCAGACAGAGAATGAATTCTGTCCACTGGTGAAGGGCAGTGCTGTTGTTGCAGAGGTTCTGGAACCTTGCTGTTGGTTCAGAAGTCCTGAAGAAGGATTTTCTTGTTGTATGTTTACAGAAATCCTGGAAGGGAGTTTTGCTAATGTTTTCAGGGGTCTTAGGACTGTTCTGCAGACAGAGAATGACTTAATGAAGACACTGGCAATGTATCTTGTGGCCTTGCTAAGCTTTGTCTCCCCAGGAACAAAGATTGCTGAGAACTTGCCTCTTGTCAAGATGAAGAAAAGACCTCTCTTTGGGTATTAAATGCTGTGTTTAAACTTGTTGTAACTCTGGGGTAGATTCAATTGTGATCCAAGGGTGGGGAACTTTTGACTTTTTTTGCGCTCTGTGATTGAACAAATGAATGTACTTTACTTATGATTGGAAACTAATCTCCATTTGAGAAGAGGGACTTTGTGATGGACTAAATGAATGTACAGCCTAGGGGTAGAGTAGTATTTAGAAGAGGAACTTTGTGATTGATTAAATGAATGTAAAGTCCAGGGGTGGGGTAGTACTTGATTGAATTACCCTTGGTAAATGCTGTATTTTGAATGATGCTATATTTTGATTTTCTCTGTTCATAATTTTTCACTGAATAAAATGGAGAGCACCTATGCTGGTGTTTTGAACCTTGGGAAGTTGCCTTTGCTTGGCATTGCATGGGGGCAGTTTTTTCATACCTCTTTGTAGCTCTGATATTTAGCACATGTAGTATGAGCTTGGTAAAAAGTTTATTTTAGATCTGAAGGGCTTATTTTATTATAAAACTGTACATGATACTAAAGTCAACAGAAAGATTTTCGTAGGGGGGCGGCTAGGTGACACAGTGAGTAGAGTGCCGGCCCTGGAGTTAGGAGGACCTGAGTTTGGATCTGGACCCAGTCACTTAACACAAAAAAACTAGCCATGTGACTTTGGGCAAGTCATCTAACCTCCACTGCCCTCCAAAAAGCTTAAAAAAAAAAAAAAGATTTTGGTAGGTAAAACAAGGCTACAAAAGAACAGCAACAGACTGAGGAGATGATCAAATGACACCAAGTACCTACATGATCAATGAATCTGGAGTCAGGAAGATTTGAGTTCAAATCCAGTTTCAGGCATTTATTAGCTATGTGACCCTGGGCAAATCACTCTGTTAAGCCACTGGAGAAGGAAAAGGCAAACCACTCCAGTATTTTTGCCAAGAAAACCCCATGTCCACTGGTGTCACAAAGTACCAGACATGACTGAAAAGATGTAACAACAAATGAAACAGAAAAGGAGATAAATTAAGATTCTCAGAAAGAAAATGTCAGGCAATAGTACAAAAAACAGTGATTCATTCAAAAATTTCTGAAATGCTTTCTACATATAACTCATCAACTTAAGGTTCTTAGGAAGACACACAAATAGTTAATATTCTTGCCCTCATAGTATTTCTGATCCGAATGAGATAATATATGTAAAAAGAAAAATATTACAGATTAAAATATAGATATATAAATGGAATATAAAAATATAAATATAAAGAGGAATATAAAGAATGAGGAAGAAATAATTAAAGGTGAAGAAGGGAGACTTTAAACAGTAGGTAATATATGTTTGGGGCTTAAAAAGATGGGAAGAGAATGTGAACAAAGGCATTCCAAGTATGAGTAAAAAGTGTTAAAAGCAGAAAAGTGAGTAGTTTTTGAATAAAGGTAAATAATCCAGTTTGATTAGAATACAGAAAAAGAGTAAGAAAAAGCTGGCAAAGAAAAGGAGGGTTAGAAGTAAATTTTTGTAAGACCTCAAATCCCAAGCGAAGGAATATGGTTTGTACTCAGTATGCAACATTTTTCTTAAGAAGCACACTGTAATTTCTAAATGTTACTATATTCAAAATATTGTTTTCAGTTACTTCATAAGAATTTCTCAAAGAAGCCAAAGTTTCATTAACAAGATTAACCTAGAAAAAATTTTACCTTTTCATTATTCTAAATTCAGATGTGTACAACTTTTTTCCCCTAAAGCAATATGCTACTTAACAACTCTAAAAAGGGTATATAACATTTTCAGAAAAGTAAGAAAAATACTAAAATATTCTAAGGAAAATTAGCTTAGGACCTTTAGTTTACAAAATACTGACTAATAAGATGCTTTCAAAACAAAATCAGATTTTTGTGCTCTTGGGGGAAAAAGGGGAAGTGAAGGGAGTGGAAGGGAGGGAATAGGCATTTATTAAAAGCATTTATTCTGTGTTAAGCCTTAAAAACTCACTATGTGCTAAGCCTTACAAATATTATTTCATGTGATATGAAATATGAAACATAAAAAGTAAGAAAGTAAATTTTACTTACAACAGATTGAAAATATTCAGGGGAAATGCCTTCCAATTCCAAGATTTTATCCTCAAGTTTTTTAATTCTCTGATAAATATCTCTAGGTACTGGGCCACCTAAAGAAAATTTTTCAAAAAACTTTTAAAAATGATCTGACCTTGTTATTTTGACTTTTAAAACACACTGTTAAAAGATTTTTATACAATTGACCTGGTAAGGTCTATCGACTAATTCGTATCTCATACATAAAAAATGAAGTACAAGGAAACATTTTCTTTACTTATAGCAATATATACTTTGGGGCATATCATACTAAGCCTATCCTTTTCAAAACACTACATTACATGCGTTATCAAGAGTTCTTGGTGCTTAGCATGTTCTTTATAATGTCCATGCTATTTGAAGAGGGTTTTAACATGGCTTTTGAGGAGGGCATTAGTTGTTTTGGATAACGAAAATCCAGTTACTACTATTATATGGAACAGCATGCAGATTTATCAAATCTCTTTCAATTTTCATTTTCTCTACTATTTGCCACACTTTCTCCTATTAGTCAGAAAATTTTCCCTACTCTTTGGAATATAGCAATGTATCTAAAATATCCTATAATCTTCTTTGAATAGCTAAGATATATAAGGCAGATAGCTAAGACCACACAAATTTCAAGTTTATAGTTAGGCAAAAACTTAAAATAATTAACCTAGAAAATTTCCTGTGGAAGTACAAAATCTCCAAGGAGAATTATTATTAAATATGTAAGTTTTTTGAGAACTTCATTTTTAACCTGGTATACCTTAGTCCTCATGCTTCAGAATAAAGAGGTGATACATAATTAAGATTATAGTAAAATCTCTCTGAGGAAAGAAAAGTTAAAAACCACAATTTATGTTATAGTCATGAGTTGATCATTTCAGTTCACAAAGGGTAAAAAATTCCTTTGATAAATACTTTTTATCATATACTTTTAGAGTTGGAATAGAAAGCCTTTAAGTATTCTTACAACTTCATTTTGACTTTTATTTATTCATTTTTTTTTAAAGAAACTCAAGAGGCATAAGTGACTGGTCTACCAGGATTTTAATACATATCTTTTTTAATTTGTAATCCACACTTGGAAGTTTTTCTTTTCTTTTTTTACTTGAGTGTCAACAAGACTTGTACCAGTTTACAAGACAGTCTTAAATCACAATTTAGGAAGAGAAGACTTTTCTGAAACCTCAGAATAAGAATATCCTTCCTTTTTGCCATTTTAGGTCCAGAGTGCCTTCCTGAACCAAGAAAGAATAAACACAGAAATTTAATATTTTATAAATAAAAAATTTTATCTATTAAAATAGCATACTCACTTACCCGTATGTAATCGCAAATGAGTTTCAATATTTTGCAGTCTTTCCTCTACAGCCTGGTTCCCACAGTCACGAAGCATGTTATTAATTTTATGACCAGTCCCCTGTGTTCCTTCAGTTCTAGTCTGTGGACCATATGTATTCACAACTCTAGAAACTAAAGTGCCAAGAAATTTTTTATCATGAGCGCCCAAATAATACTTTTTGATCATTTTAAAGAACCATTTACGTCCATGTTCCCACCACTTCCAAATGCAGGTATAGAAAAAGTCAAAAGTTTTGCTTAAAAAGAAAAAAAAAACATTTTCAAGGTTTGAAACTAGGGAAGAAAGCATTACATCATTAAGCATATAGTCTTGATTAGCACAAGTTTTACTGATCTTTTAAAAATAAATTCTTTATTTATTAAGTGACTACTATATGCCAGGCATCTTGTTAAGAGCTTTATAAATAAAATTTCATTTCATCTTTACCACAATCCTGTGGGGTAGATGTTATCATTATCCTATTTTATAGTTAAGGGAACTGAGGCAAACAGCAGTTAAGTGACTTGAATCATATGGTTACTTACCCTTGATATGACTTTTAAACCCTGGATAAGGGGTAAAAACAGCATCAGTCCTTGCACAGCTATTCTCTAAGGAAAATTCAGAAAAGTATAATGATGTCAAATAGTCACTTACAAAGTGCAGAGTTTTATAATTTCCCAAGTAGCTTAGTATTAAGAAATGTGGTAGGAAAATTGCATTCTTCATAAATACTGAAATATAAAACACTACTAAACAAGAACACAGTTAGAGTTTTGTCTTATCTATAACTTCTTAGGTAATTTTAGATCTCTCATGAACAGAAAAAATGTTTTTAAAGTGTCTCAGAAATTTAGTTTTATGTATACACCTTGGGTCATGTGAAATAATATTATTAAGTCAATGCTATACTTTCAAAACAGCCAATGCTACAGCAGAAAAAGTCCATAAAGCACTAATAGAAGAACATATTATTCCTAAGTGTCAGAGAGATTTTATTCCTTCTATTCCAAAACAGAGCTAATTATACTGATTTGGTATTTTAAAAATGTTTAGTATCTTTTATATTTATTGGCATTGAGAATTAAAAAGGATAAGCTTTTAGCTATTTAAATAAATTACCTATTTAAAATACCCCTTATTTTTTCTAAGAGCTGTATCACAGGAAAGAGCTTTGAGACTTAAGAGTAGATTATATATAAAAATCCTTTAGCCACAGAAGAAAAGCCTTTCTCTTGAAATTTTCAAACAGATTAGAATTTACCCAGGAATTTTTGTTTCAACTTGGCCAGGTAAAAACACCATAATTGTAACTAAGTTCATACTTAAGACTGGAAGGCAATTTTTGCTTTTGTACTGGACTGGTGATTTCATCAAGAGTAAGAAGTTGTTAAAAAGGAACTTTTACCAATGAATATTAACATCTGCTCTGTATTTTATATTATACTCTTAAGAGAGTTGTCAGAGACACTAAGAGATTAAGTGACTTGCCCAGGGTCATACAGACCCATTTTCAAACAGAACTTGTAATAAGATTTTCTTAACTCTAAGGTTGGCTCTCTAGCCACAATGTCACATTGCCAACTACAAATTAACATGAGACCAAAAGAAAGGTAAAAAGCTACTGGCAGAACAAAAGCTATAAAACAAAACAAAACAAAACAAAACACTAATTAGAATCAAAGAATACTGATTGACTTCCTGAACCATTTCTATTTTTTAGCTAGTCAAAAACTCTACAAAATGGATAGTAGCTTAGAATTCTTTTTTAGGTGGAGGTGGGTTACAGACCTATAATTTTTAAAATCACAGATGTCATTAGTATAGGGATCTTGGGGTGTACAAACTCCTTTCACCAATGCAGTTGGCAACATGATTCATGGCTTCTGAAAGTTATCTGGGCTGTTAAAAGTTTATGTGTCTAGTCTAAGATCACAGAACAAAAGTTAGAGGCATGAAATAATGTCTTCCAAACCACAAGGTTGGCCTCTATTTCCTTTTGGATAAGAAATTTGAAGAAAAATTCTATTTCTATTAATGAATTTTTTTTTAAAACTGTTTTCTAAAAATAAATGTATAAGTATTAGTGAACACAAATTGTTAAAATACAAAAAGGGGAGGCAGCCTGGGACAATGGAAAGCATCATGGGGATTAAAAAAAAACCCAATTATAACAAAAATTCATCCTTTTTCAGAGCTAAGATGGTAAAATATCTCCATTTAGCAGGTCACCCACAAGAATTTCAAACACACATATTATGGCGAATGTCTAAGTACAGATAATTATTTGCTTAAAATTCTTTATACCTCTGTTTTTAGCCAGCAAAGAACTCTATGGGTCAAAGAATCTCGTTGAGTATTTCAATTTTTGTCAACTTCTATTCCCTATACATTTATATTTAAGAGTTAACATGGAGAACAGAAAAGTAATAGTAAGGACACATGTCTCTCTTCCTTCAAAAAACACTTTCTCATATGCTGCAGATGGATTGCTAAAATTTGCAAATGAAATTCTGTCAATGCATTGTATCTGTTTTTTTAAAAAAAATGCTACTACAAAAGATATATATACATTTATATGTTATATATCTATACATATACATGTACCAACATAAACTTATTATTGAGTGCCTATCATGTTAAGTCTTGGGATATATATATATAATGCACGTTGACATTCAGTCATTTCAGTTGTGTCCAACTCTTTATGATCCCATCTGGGGTTTTCTTGGCAAAGATGCTGGAGTAGTTTGCATTTCCTTCTCCAAAACACACATACCACACACACACGTATGTGTGTGTGTGTGTATATATATTTTCATGTATATACATATAAACACATATTATTATTATTTTTATAAAGCAATCAGGGTTAAGTAACTTGCTCAAGGTTACACGGCCAGTTATTTCTGGGTGTGGTGCTGAGTATCTGAGCCCAGATTTAATACCCAGGTCATCCCAACACTGGAGCCGGTGCTCTTACTCGCTGAGCCACCTGGCCGCCCCTATACATATTATTTATGTGTATACACACACAGGCACACAAATATATAATCAGGGAAATGTGTCTATATAATAGTGCTTATACTAGGGAAAGTTGAATCAACATAAATTATTAAATAGGAACTTAAAAGGAAGAAGTGTTATTGCTTATCTTATCTGATGCTTGAATGTTTCTGTTAATTAGCTAAGGGATTTGAGAGGAAAAAGGAAGTATTTGGAGAATGAATTCTTCTTATATTTTTCTAATGAGAACTTGTGCTCTAATGATTACTATGATAATTGATAACGAGCTTTGTCAGTGCTTCCCAACATTTTTCATTCTCTGGCAGAACCTTTACTCAAGAATCGGATGGAAACCGACAAATACACACCTTAGTGCAATAAAAGGAGAAAAATTATGACAAACATTTCTGTACTCAACTGATACAGCACAATACAAAACATAATAATTCCAAGTTGGAAAAAAAGTCCCAAAAAGCAACTTCTCACTTTTTCAAGGAATACTACCTCTTCTCTAAATTCATTTAATGTCCTGGAAGAAGCACTTTAACATAACACTATTTATAATTATGAAATTTTAGACAAATGGTTTCCACTCACTGTTAGGGCAAAGCACTTTGTCCCTCCAATCTTAAAAAAACAAATCTATAGACTTTATTTTAATTTATAAAATACGAACTACTCTGAAAAGGGAAATAATATGATTATTCATCTAAAAACTGCTATTACAATATCCTACTCTACTTCATTCTTAATACTGAAGAAGCATTTACCTTGGCCTAGTCCTCAAAACATTTCTTCAAGTAGCCCATTTTAAAATTTATTTTTAGGGATCTCTTTTGTATTTCCATCACATTTATTTCTAAAAGACAGCAAACCTTCCCTTATAACAAAAAAGAATGAAAAAATATCAGGAATGCAAATCAGCAAAACCACCATAATCTGAGATTATATATAATATTCTACACCAATAGTTTCCCACTCCTTTAATGGTGGGAGATATATTTCCTCAACTCTGTAGCATAGCTTGGTCATTGTAATTAAGAGTTTTTAGTTTTATAAACCATTCTGTTATTAAGCAAGAAGAAAAATCTTTATAATTGATCTTAAAAGAAACATAAATGAATTCTTGATTTTACAGATTTTTAAGAGCTAAGAAATTTTAAAAAGAGAACAAAAAGTATCTCTAAATAAATAAAATTACCTTAAGATCAAATTCTGGCTGGATATTTACCTTGATTACAATCAATTACATTACAAAATTCCCTGACATTGTTTTCATTGATCTCAGCTTGCTTTCGTTCAATGAACGCTGATATTCTCCTGTCAATCTGCAGGTAATAAATAAGTTCATATGTACACATATTGTTGAAACAGTTTCATTTTCTTAAAGAAAACTTTTAAATTCAAGACAAAAAACACCTATGCTTACTTCTGCTTTTCCAGCTTTTATCTGGACTACTTCTGGATCAAAGTTAATTTCCTTGTCTTTAAGAACTCCCAAAGTACAATCTTTGTATTTTTCTTCTGCATTTAGGTTATCATCAGGGCATATTTTTGAATCATTTTTGTTGACTGATTTTGTTTTATCAGCCTCTTCAATGGCAGTTATATTTTCCTCTTTAATCAGGCACTGAAGTCTTTCTAAAAAAGGCTTAGAAAAAAAGCATGAGCTTATTTGATGGTGTTTAAACTGACCAAGATTAAATTAATTATAATTTTAACCAACATTCCTACTTGAATTCAATTTTTAAAAGTTATTAAGTTTAAATTTAGTATTTTGGCATTTATAAATTTGACTACACAGGACGATTTGTAGTTTTGTGCTGCCATGATTATCATCATTTGTCATAGAGTTGTGAGAAACTTAAGAAATCTAAAACTGTCTTTGAAGGAATCACCCTGTTATTTTGTGCCAAATCAAAGGCTCAGCCTCTGGCACCAATGTCACTTAATTAACATGTCATTCAAATGCCTACTCAGAACACTAAGGCTTAGTATTTTTCCTCCTTAACATGAGAGCCAGTGCTCTTACTCAGTAAAGCCCTGCATTATCACTACATCACTGAAGATTCTCCACTTGAAACTGCAGTTGGTCAAAGTGTGGGAGAGAACACAGACATGAAATATATAGGTGTTATACTGAACACTTATGCTTTTCCTGTCACGGTAGGTTATCTCCTTAGGTCACAAAATGAAAGAAGTTTCTTTCAACATAGCAGAAAATGAACACTTATCACTAACATGACAAAAAATATATCAAACCTAATGTATAACGTAAATTATCTCACCTATTTTCCTCCTCCCTCCCAATAATTATTACTTCCAACATGAAGTAGTTGGATTTTAGCATAAAGTCCTTGAAGTAAAGGAAGAGATGAATATTAATATATATTCCAGTTTAAATAAAAACATTTTTAAGTCACATTTCTTCCACAGGTATACTTTTGTTTCCTATGTTACAGCAAGTTTTTTATAACATCACACAACATTTTAATGCCACTAAAGTGAACAATCCAAAACCATTTAATACCATACAATTTGAATTTTCTATATAAAAATTTACACAATTACCAATACAGAGTCATTTGATTAGAAGCCAGAAAGGTCACCATACTGTTCATATAGGGAAGTGATGCACTCAAATAACACAATACTACTATACATCTAACAGTGTAATGTCTATTTCTGATAGAAAAGATGCTATAAAAACTGTTAAGGAAAATTATCAGATAATATAGTGACTGGCTACTTACTAACATGAGACAATAACATAGAAATTACTTTCTTTTAAAAAACTAAGCCGAAAATGTTTAATTGCAATAGACACTGCAGGATGTGTCATGCTGAGATAATGCCACTTCTTAAACCACTGAAAGCACTCCATGAGCCTCCAAACTCACCCAAGGCATGGAATCATTATCATAGCATGACACACACCTGCCGTGTCTTATTGCTTAATTATAACCCACCATAGATGAAACTGTACTGAATTTACAATGCAGGTCTAGAATTGAATAGAAATGGATTCATTCAATCTTCATAACCCCATCAGTAACTGGTCTAGTCTTACAACTGTTCTGAAACCTATCTGTAACCTTGTATTAATAGTGTTAAGCTAAAAATAATTGAAATGTTATAAGCTTGTAATTTTACTACAATTAGATTCTATTCTCACAGTCAAGTTAATGTGTCCAACAAGATATTTACCTGAAAATATAAAACGTGTTGTTCAAGAGCACTAAAGAGCAATGCTGGCTGGAGCGCTGAGAGGCTCTGAAGCTTGTTCCAATCGATTGTAATTTTCACCACATCATCTCCAAGGTTAAGCTTCAAAAGGGCAAAACAGCACCATCACAAAAATTACACCATTACATTGTACACATGTGCTGTCACAAAAAAATGGGATTTTTACAGAGCAACACATATACCTATCTTAGTCAAAGTTATCAATCTTATACTCTTAAGCTAAAAATTAATAAGTTCCTATTTTAAAGATATTAGAATCCTGAATATTTAACAAAAGAACAGGCATGGTCTCACACCCTAAAGGGGTTAAATTCCATGTCATAGGATTGCCTTATAGGTGAAATTGCCTTATAATAAGATATTTTGGGTACTTTAGTCCCTAAACCCCTTGGATTGGGCTGACGGTAGATTTGCTTCATACTGAAATCAACTCAAATCAGAGTGAGTTTCTAACATGCACATCACTTTAAGTTAGCTAAATATATCTACTGTATATCATTTGTCCTCTGTTATTAATCATACTTCTATTGACTGCCTTCTCCACCAAACTTTTATATTTGTAAATTAAATATATAGGTTATGAAACACACACACACACACACACACATATGATAAGGTTTAAAAACACTATTATCAAAAAATTATCCAAACCATGATTTATTTATTTGATCATTAAAGGAAAAAGTGAAATACGATTTAACTCTTCTGAATACAAGTATACATTTGTATATGGAATGGATCCCTTGTTTAAATAAAGTCCCATAAACATGAGACTTTTAATAAATTTGCAAGTTGCTTAATTATATTAAGCAATGTGGCATTAGAAATATATCTATGGTTGGTATGCAACATTTATGAAAAGTAACCAAAAATAATATTACGTTACATGCTAGCATAAAAAGTACTGTAATGCCGAGTTTAAAGAAATGTAACTGTTTTGCATTATTACTTTTGTAACAATTCAGTTTTTGTAAAAGAAAGTATTCCAAATCCTTCATGAGTTCATATAGAGGGGATAAAATGTAAAAAAACAACAACACTACGAAACAATGCAAAATGGTTCTGTTATAAATGGAAGAACATCCTGATGTGAAAAACACTAGTTTTTTAGATTCTGGTTCTAACTTTTAAAAGTCTATTTCAGAGACATAGAAAGAAATATGAGGCAATGACAATGGTGAATTAATCACAATGTGTATTTTCTAAAATGTCATATAGATTTCATAGGCTAACAAATATAAGCACCTTACTTGGTAATGAATCCATAAAGTCCAAACAACAAATATTTTGTAGAGAATGAAGGTTTCATTAATTTTGATTTATTATAAAAGTATTAAGATTTCAATTGAATGTAATTGTTTTCAATTAAAAAAATCTAAAAAACTTCATTTAAATGTAGTGGTAATTTTCATTTTAACTAAAAAAAATAACTATTCACTATAACCTTCAATAGTAGTGAAATTAACTTAAACATCTGGTATCATTGAACATGTAAGAATCGACTGACTCCACAACCTTTATTAATCTTTCATTCAGAGGACCATTTCTCTTTTGCCATTCTGAAAAGAAATTAATAACAATGCTAAAATATTCAGGTTCAAAACAAATGAAAAACAGTCAAAGGGCCAATAGGGGCACACTACAAAGTTAAAAATTAACTTTTAAGCTTTAAAATTAAATTAAAATTAAAGAATTTTGAGGGAGCATGTACATTAAAACATTTAATATTTTGTTCCCTATCAAACAATATCAATAATTAAGAGCATCATAAACACTAACTTTAAGCAAAGATGATCATGCAAATTTTGTGATTTGGCTTCTTGCAAAAGCAAATAATGACCTAAAGTGATACTATAAATACTTTTGCTTTTATTCAAATTTCTAAATAATACCTCAGAAGGACAGATAAACAGCAATATGGTCAGTATTTTGATTAGCTATCAAACTGAACTAATTTTGGTTTCTGAATGATATCATCTTCTCTACACATATTTAACAGTGACATATATTATGTAAATTTTACTCATGTGACTATACCAGTACCTAGAGTCTAGAAAACACACATAAAGATATAATCTGCAGGAAATATGCCTTTGAAAAAAATCTGGAATGTGAAAACTTTCATATAATTCACTGCAGTAACTTTCATATAATTTAATGCATGAACTAACTTCCTTTTAAAATTCCACCTATCATGGGAAAAAATTACCTCATTTGTAAATGATTTTAACAGAATTTTGTGTAATTTTATATTTACCTCCATTCTAATTCATGATATCAAGCTCCAATTGCTTTGATCTTTTTTTTTCCTTTTGTTTAAAGGAAGTTAGAATAGCTAAACTTAAGGCCTAAAATGTTAACATTTAAAATAAAGTCCTTTCTCAAGTCATATCCTTTAGAATACTTAAAAAAAAAAAAACAAACTACCAAGTTCTTGAAAAAAAGGTCTGAATATGCATGCTGCTTAATAATTTCCACAGATAACCGTTCCAGATTTGGTTGAATATCAAAAAATGTCTCCACAGGGATGACTAAAAATAAAAGCACTTTTTTTTTCTTACCCCACACAAACACACTTGCAAAAATAATCAGATGAATAAAGCTACCATGACAAATCAGAAGTTCTGATTATTTTGTTTATGAATTTAGCCTATCACACAGTTAAGTGCCTCATAAGATTATTAAAGCAGTTGTTATCAGGCCCTGTACCTAGGAGACTTTTACTTTTTTTTTTTTTAAACAGCTAAATAGGTTTTCTTTGCTAATTGAGATGGGCTGGGGGTACAGAAAGGTTACTAACCAAAAAATTTATTGTCAAGTTTCTACTTAGACCATATAACCATAATTTAAATATGCCAAGATCTCCAAAGAGGTAGTGAACAGATTATTACAAGAAGTACTTAACTTTTTTCTTTTAAACAGTTTTAAAAATGCAAATAAAAAACCGGCTTTTAATTTTCCATTTTTAAGTAAGAAATAAAAATTATTTCCAAACACCGCGACTAAGTGGTCTTTATTACCCATTTCGGCTTCAGTACGCCCATGAGGCATCAAAAGTAGCCTAGTCTCATGATCTGAATAAATAAGTTATTTTTTTCTCTATTAAAAAAAATGAATGCAATATGACCAACTAGGGAAAAAACGTAAACAAAATTACTATTCATTCATAGGTCACAAAAATAGTGGGGGAATAAAATTTCCCAAACGGGGAGGGAATCTTCTGTCTCCAGATACCTTCTTACAGAAGGTTAAGGCACATTTTTTCCATCTCAAAGGAAACAAGAAAGATGTCCGATCCGGCGCTCCCGGCTTCGGCCAGTCCCTGGGAGGGGGCTTATCCGCCTTCCTCCTAGCCTGGTCAGTTTCTCTCGCCGGACAGCTCCTCTTCCGCTTCTTTTTCCCCTTCCCTTTCTTTCTCTCTCTCTTTTTTAAATGGGTTTGGGGAGGGAGGGACGGAAGGGAATGGGAATCACCGCAAATGACCCCCTAAGATGAGCGTTAGGAAGAATGTAAGGCGGCTGTACTAGCAGAGCAATCCTGGCAGAACTCTAATTCTCTCCTGCTTGGGGCAGCAAGCCCACAAGCCCCGCAAACTTCGTCAACCCAGATGACATAGAAGAACCTCAGTCAACCCTGCTCTCTGGTAAATAGAGGCGAAAGGAAGAGAGGAGAAAGGGAGAAGAGAGAAGAGAGGAAAAAGAAAAGAGGAAAAAGGAGAGAGGGAGAGAAAGAGAGGGGAGAGAGACAGAGACAGAGAGAGAAATGCCGTCGTCATTTACCTGCCCTGTAAGGGTGCGGAGGGAGCGGAGGAAACCAACCAGAACCTCTCGGTAGAGGCTGCAACTTTGATCCGGGTTCTTGTCAATGCCTCGGGGGTGCCCCGATAGCCCCACAGGAGCAGCCATGACACCTCCCCAACTGCTGCCGAGGTTCCCGTTTAGTCCCGCCCCTTTTGCGCTTCAGTTTTCGTCGCGTTATGATGACATCACAGAAGCGGTCTCACGGTTAGTTCGGTAGTCTGGGGCCCCACCCCTTTCTATCTGACTGGCAAACCTGAGGACCAATCAGGTGATGGGAAGAAACAGCCTTTCCAGTCCATTCCTGCCTCTCTTCTCTGCAGTCATTCTGTGATAGGACTGTGTGAGGACTAAGTCCGAACTGTTATATATCTTTTATGGTATCTTAGGCGTTAAAAGTTGTAGGGTATTGTTTTTCTCTAAGTTTGCTAAAACATTAGGGTGATGTAACCTGGTGATGAGAAGGCCTTGATTCCCATGGAGGTGGAGATATGTTCGATCGCCTTTCTACTGGGCCATGTGTGCTGGACCCTTCCCTAAGGGACAGCAATTTCTGATTGATCAGAGTGGGGGAAGTTGAAGATGATTGGCTACAGAGTCAAGAGGAGTAACAGCTTGTACTTTTCCTTTGGAATTCCTCTGTGCATCCTCGCCACAGACGCTCTGGTATACCCCAAGTAATTTGCAGGGACTTGAGTGTGGGGCAGTTTTCACACTTTGCCCTTTTCAAATTTTAAGTATCATTTATATAGGGAAGGGATGGTAATTTTGCCATCATTTAGCAGAGGCAGTGACCTTGCATCTTGCGCATAGATTGCCTCTGTACCTTTTATCCATTCACTCATTTATATTGGCATGTGAGAGATACTTGACATGAAAACTGGGGAAATCCAGGACACTAGAACTGTTTTCGTATTTATGCATAAAATAACCATTGTCTGGGTAATGGTTTGGCTTGAAGAAATGAAAACTTAGGAATCATATTGGATAGTGAATGTAAGCTGTGGTGTGGACTCTTAGCAAGAACACCGGCACAAAACAAAAGGGAGGAAAAGTAATCCCTTTCTCTCTGTTCCTCAGAGTCAAAGGAAGAGAAATTTCTGGAAGGGTCTGTAAAAAATAATCAAATGGTTCCTATTATAGTTGGTGTTTCTTTCTGACTCTGTTACCAATATCTTTAGTGTAACTCTTTACTTCATTTTTAGTTACTAATGATCTATCAGCAATTGCAGTATCATCTCAAAGCTCATGTCTTTCAATAAGGGGCCAAAGCACGTCCACAGAGAGACTAGAGTTCATGCACAGTTCTGTAGATGCTGCTCCAGTACAGCAGATTAAAGGATTGTTCTATCACATCTTTAATATTGATACTGGTCTTTACTCAAATATTAAAGTTTTGATTTCAATATAGTAACATTTGTAAATGAGAATTGTGCATTTATAATCAGGAAAGGCCTCAACTTAATACTGGACAGAGTCCAGAATTTGGAGTCAAAAGACCCAGGTTCCATTTTCTATTAGTGTTACCTTGTTAAACCATTTAATACCTGTATGTCCATTGCCTCATCTGGAGGTTGGACTGTATGACCTATCAAGTTCATTCTAACTCTAAATTCTCTGTTCCTGTGATTGGGATGGTTTGAACAGGGCAGTGGCATGTCACAGAATTGTGTTTAATTATGTGTACCAAGGTAATTCCAAGCTGTCTCTTGTTTATTCCCAGTTTCCCCAATTTCCAAGTCTTTGACTCCACATTTGCTGCTATGAATATTTTTTTTTTTACAAATAGATCATTTTCCTTTTTCTTTATAAATTTCTTTGAGATACAGACCTAACAGTAGTATTGCCTAGTCAAACAGTACACACATTTTGGGCAGAGTTCCAAATTGTTCCCCAGAATTGGTTGCAGCAGTTCACAATTCCACCAACAGTATATTAGTGTCTCAATTTTCCCACATCCCCTTCAATATTTATTATTTTCCTTTCCAAACATATTAGCCAATCTGATAGGGGTGAGGTGGTCCCTCAGAATTGTTTTCATTAGCATTTCTCTAAGCAATAGTGATTTAGAGCATTTTTCATAGGTAACTTTGATTTTTTCATCTGAAAACTGCTTGTTCATATCCTTTGACTATCAATTAGGAAATGACTTGTATTCTTTCAAATTCGATCCATTTTTGTTTACATTTGAGAAATGAGACCTTTATCAGAGATACTTGCTATAAAAATTTTGCTCTAGTTTTCTGCTTTCCTTCTAGTTTTGGCTGCATTAGTTTTATTTCTGTAAAAACTTCTAAATTTACTCTAATTATATCTTGTAATGCTCTCTATCTCTTATTTGGTCATAAATTCTTCTCTTATCAATATATGTATACATATATATATTTGATATACAAACTATTCTTTGCTCTCCTAATTTCCTTATGGTATCACAATTTATGTTTAAATCACATATCCATTTTAGCATCATCTTGGTATATTTTCATTTCTCTAATCAACAACAATTTAGAATTTTTATATAACTTTGATTTCTTCATCTGAAAACTGCCTGTTCATTTAGAAATTGAGAAGTAACTTGTATTCTTATCAATTTGACTCAGTTCTCAATATATTTGGGAAATGAAGCCTTTATCAGAGATGCTTTAAAAATTGTTTCCCAGCTTTCTGCTTTCTCTGTAATCTTGGCTGCATTTGTTTTGCTTGTGCAAAACCTTTCATTTTAATATAATAAAATTTTACATTTCATTATGCTCTCTATATCTTGTTTGATCATAAATTCTTCCCTTCCCTTCTCCATAGATCTGACAGGCAGACTATTCTTTGCTCTGCTAATTTGTGTATGGTATTACACTTCATGTCTAAATCACGTACCCATTAGACCTTATCTTGGTATGTGATGTAAGATGTTGATCTACACCTAGTTTCTGCCAAAATGTTTTCCTGTCTTCCAGGCAGTTTTTGTCACATAAGTGAGTTTTTTGTTTTTTGCCTTTTGGAGGGCAATTGGGGTTAAGTAACTTGCCCAAGGTTACACGGCTAGTTTGTGTGTGTGTGTGTGTGTGTGTGTGTGTGTGTGGATGTGGGTGTTAAGTGTCTAAGGCAGGAACCGAACTTGGGTCCTCCTGACTCTGGGGCCAGCGCTTTACTCACTGCGCCACCTAGCCACCCCCACATAGTGTGTTTTTGTCCCTAAAACTTAGATCTTTGGGTTTATCTTTAGGTTTATTAAGTACACATTTGTGTACTTAATCTATTCCCCTATCTACCTCTTTTTCATAGCTAGTAACAGATTGTTTTGCTGAATACCACTTTGTAACAAAGTTTGAGATCTGGTACTGCTAGACTACTTCATTTACATTTTTTTCATGTTTCCTTTGATATTCTTGACCTTTTGTTCTTTCCAGATGAATTTTATTTTTTTTTAACTCCATAAAATAATTTTTGGCAGTTTGAGTGGTATGGCACTGAATAAATAAATTCTTTTAGGTAGAATTGTCATTTTTTATTATATTGGCTTGGTCTACTGTATCAGCAATGCCATATTCACAATGCCTATAGAGATTACAAATATGCTGATATAGTTATCCATCACAAAATACGTCATGGTTTGCCATTTGAGGAAATAAACTAGAAAATTTATTAAGATACCAAAAGACTGAGTCCCAAAACCAGAAAGTGAAAGCCATCAGAGTAGTTATGACATTGGCACAGGTAGATAAAGTAGAAAGCACCCACATTCTCAAGCCTTTAAAACAGAACAGGCTACCTCAGGCAAAGGTCCTCCTCTCCCCACTCACAGCAACCACCCAGCGCGCTCCCAGCAGCTCCGGCCCCTGGCAGTGCTCAGCAGGGGTCCTTAGCAGAAAAGTCCTGCTCAAAAAAAGGGCTTCGCCTTGCCGCTGCCTCTGCTGCTGCCGCAACCGCAACCGCAACCGCCGCCAACCGCCAACCACAGGACCATTAGCTCGGCTTTTTTTTTTTCTCTCACTTTCCGCTTTCTCTTGCTCCGCCCCTTCCTGCTATGTCAGCAAACCGCAGGACCGCTAGCTCGGCTCAGAAAACCGCAGGACCGCTTTCTCTTGCTCTGCTATGTCAGCACGTCCATGGGGCATGGGAGATCTTTAAATCCCATAACCCTTACATCTACCCATGACCTTTTCATATTTTTTCCAGTTGTTCAGATCTGACATTATTTGTGTGAAAAGCGTTATGTAATTGTGTTCAAACATTTCTTGAGTGTGTCTTAGCAAGTAGATTCCCAAGTATTTTTTATTGTCTACAGTTATTTTTAGCTAGAATTTCTCTTTGGCTGTTGGATTTTGTTGGTAATATATAGAAATGATGATGAATTAAGTGAGTTTTTTTTATATCCTGAGACCTTGCTGAACTTTGCTAATTATTTCAACTAATTTTTAATTGTGCAATAAGTTTTAAAAAGTAATTATTGTAAAAATAATAACTTGCATTTATATAGCACTTTGAGATAGGGTGGTACCAGACAGTGTGGAGTAGAAGGTTCAAGGGTAAGGTGGGTAGTAAAAATTGACACTCACAAGTTCCTTTGAGCTTTGCCAACATTTTAAAAAGATATTATTTCATTCCATCCTCATAATCACCCTGTTATATGGGTAATATTTTTCTCATTCATTTTACAAATGAGGGAACTGTGGATCAGAGATATTAAATTATTTTCCCAGGATCACTGAGGTGGGATTGGAACCCATTTCTTCCTGACTACAAGTACAAGGCTCAAACCACTTAGTCATGCTGCCTAGTCAGCAAGCTGAGCAATAGGGACTTTATCCTAACCAAACAAGGGAGACAGACAATTACAAAACAAAGTAAAATTCAATAGGTACTTTTGATTACTCTAACATGATATCTAAAGTCAAGAAATAGCTGTAAAAATGAGTAAATGAAAAAAAAAACCTGACCATAAAAAGCCACCAATGATGACTCAGAAGCTCAAGACTCAAAGAAGACCTTTTCAAGCAAAGCCTCAAAGAAAAGTGTATATTTGACATAAGCTGAACAAGACTCCCCAGAAGAACTTAAACACAAGCAAAAAATACTTTAAAAATCAAATAATACTGATACAGGAAAAATTGGGAAAAGACATGGGAACAATGCAAGACAATTATGAAAAAGGAAATTAGCAACTTGGTAAAAAAAAATAATGCTGATGAAAAAAAACTCCTTAAAAAATCAGAATTGGCCAAATGGTTTAAAAAAAATGTAAAAGCTCTTTAAAAGAAAATAACCCACTATTTTTGTTGTTGTACCTTCATTTTCAAAGAGGAACAGTGACATCACAGGGTGATGTCTTGACTTATGCATTACTTGGATTTAAGTGAGGCAAAGTTGTCCTTCCTTACTCTCTTTTCCAGAGTCATTGAAGCCTATTGGTGTAACAAAAGTCAGGACTATTGATGATGGTCCAGGACATAGTGGGACTTTGGTGTCTTCACTGTCTGGTTAACTTTTAAGTGCCCCTCAGAGCCTATTTCAGCTGCCTTCATGGTCATTGGAACAAATTATTCTCATCTGCCCATTCTGCTGGAGGAAGTCTTCACAGGCTTGGGGTAGACAACATCCTAATTCCTTAGAAAAACAAAATTGACTAAATAGAGAAAGAGGTGCAAAGCCTCACTGAAGAAGATAATTCCTTAAAAATTAAAATTGGGCAAGTGGAAGCTAATGACCCCATAAGACATTAAGAAACAGTAAAACAAAGTCAAAAGAATGAAAAAAATAAAAGAAAATATGAAATATCTCATAGAAAAAAAAACCTGACTTGTAAAAAATAGATCGAGGTGAGATAATTTAAGAATTATTGGACTAACCATGAATAGCCATTGAATAACCATGATAAAAAAATTAAAGAACCAAGACATCATATTTCAAGAAATTATAAAAGAGAACTGCCCAGATATCTTGCAACCAGAGGACAAACTAGCTTGAATTCACTAATTCACTTCCTCAAAGAGATCTCCAAATAAAAAAAAAAATCTCAGAATGATTATAACCAAGTTTGAAAGCTCCCAAATGAAGGAGAAAAATACTGAAAGCAACCAGAAAGAAAAATTCAAATGCCATGGAGCCACAATTAGACTACCACTATAAAGGAGTAGAAGGCTTAAAATATGATATTGTAGAAGGCAAAGAAGCTAGGATTACAACCAAAAATAGCCTATCCAACAAACTAAGTATATTCTTAATGGGAAAAAATAGACATTTAGTAGAATACTTTTAGGTATTCCTGATGAAAACACCATTTGACATTCAGACACAAGGCTCAAGAGAGGCATAAAAAGATAAACACAAGTGAGAAATCATGAAGAACTTAATAAGGTTAAACTGTTTACATTCCTAAATGGGAAGATGATACGTGTAACCCCTAAGAACTTTATCATCATTAAGGTAGTTATAAGAAGTTTATTTAGATTGAGGGCAATTATGTTGAATATGTGTGTGAGTCAATTATGCTGGAATTGTCTAAAAGAAACAAGAAATAGGAGAAGGCAGAGGAAAAATGTGAAAAATTATCTCACAGGAAAGCAGTGCCCAAGGAAGAATTCTTTTACAATAGAAGGGAAAATGGAGTGGGGTATGGTTTAAACCTCACTCTCATTTGAACTGTTTTAATGAGGAAAGAATTTATATATATACACAATCAGTTGGACATAGAAATCCATATTACCCAAAAAGGAAGTAGGAAGGAAGGGGATAACCTTTTTTCCTCATCCATCATCCATCATACCATCAGGAGGGAAGGTGAAGAGAAGCAGGGAAAATTAAGGGAAGCAGCAGTCAGAAACAAAAAATAACTTTTGAGGAGGCTAGGGTTGAAGAAAGGGGATAAAAAGGGAGCAAAATATAAAGTTAGCAATCATAACTGTGAATGTAAATGGGATCAACCCACCCATAAAATGGAAGTGGATAACAGAATGTATTAGAAACCAGAATCCAAAAATATATTGTTTACAAGAGACATGTTTGTTAAAGAAATAACATATAGAGTTAAAATATAAGGGCTGGAGGAAAATCTATTATGCTTCAGCATAAGTGAAAAAGGCAGAGGTACCAATAATGAACTCAGACAAAGCAAAAGCAAAAATAGACTTAATTAAAATAGATAATAAAGGAAACTGCATTTCACTAAAAGTTACCATAGCTAAATATATATGCATCAAATGGCATAGGATCCAAATTCTTAAAGGAAAAGTTAAACGAGTTACAGGAGGAAATTGACAATAAAATTGTACTGGTGGGAACTTCAGTTTGCCCTTCCAAAAACTAGATAAATATAATCATAAACTAAATTAAATAAATGAATAGAATTGTGGAAAAGTTTAGATATTATAGGTCTCTGGAGAAAATGTAAAATTTAATGGAAATAGAAAGGAGCATGCCATATTTTTAGCTGTTCATGGCATCTTCACAAAAATTAACCATGTATTAGGGAATAATAGCTTCACAAACAAATGCAGAAAAGCAAAAATACTTCAGGGAAATTTTATATGCTTAAAATGCTTACATTAATAAAAGAAGAAGCAGTTCAATTGGGCATACAACTAAAAACATTTAAAAAAGAACAAATTAAAAATACCGCTGCCTCTGCTGCTGCTGCCGCCGTCGGCGCCACTGCTAACCGCAGGAACTCTAGCTTGGCTTCTGCTTCCTCTTGCTCCGCCCCTTCCTGCTATGTCAGCAAGTCCAATGGGGCATGGAAGATCTTTAAATCCCATAACCCTTACAGCCCTTAATTACATATAATTTTAATTGCATCATGGTCTGAAAATGATACAATTAATATTTCTGCATTTATGCACTGGATTGTGAGGTTTTTATGCCCTAGTACATGGTCAAGTTTTGTGTATATGTTATGTACTGCTGAGGAGAAGGTATATTCTTTTTTTTAACCCCATTAATTTTCTCCAGAGGTCTATCATATATCTACCTTCTCTAAAATTCTGTTCATCTCCTTAACTTCTTTCTTGTTTATTTTTAGGTTAGATTTATCTAATAAGGGGGAGATTGAGATCCCCCGCTGTTACAGTTTTGCTCTCTATCTCTTCTTCTAACTCTATTAACTTCTCCTCTAGGAATTTGAATGCTATACCATTTGGTGCATATATGTTTAGAAATGATATTGCTTCAATGTCAATGGTGTCTTTTAGCAATACATAGTTTCCTTCCTTATCTTTTTCAATCAGATCATTTTTACTTTTGCTTTATCTAAGATAAGGATTGCCACTCCTGCTTTTTTTTTACTTTACCTGAAGCATAATATGTTGTACTCCAGCCTTTTACCTTAACTTTGTGTGTATCCCCCTGTTTCAAATGTGTTTCTTGTAGACAGCATATTGTAGGATTATGGTTTTTAATCCATTCTGCTATACACCTCTGTTTTATGGGAGAATACATCCCATTCACATTCACAGTTATGATTACTATCTGTGTCTTTCCCTCCATCCTATTCCCTCTCCTCTTTATACTTTTATTTCTCCCTTCTTTCTTCCCTTCCTTAAGAGATTTCCTTTCGACCACTGCCTCCCTCAGTATTCCTTTCCTATCAGCCTCACTCCTTTTTTCCTACTCTCCACTCTTACTACTTCTTCTATCCCTTCTAACCACCCCCTCCTTTTCTTGCCCCTTTCCCTTCCTAGTACCTGTAGGGCATGATAGATTTTTATACTTAATGAAATATGTTATTTCCTCCTTGAACCAAAACTGATGAGAATAAATCTCATGCAATGTTTCCCTCTCACCCTTCTTTCCCTGTATTATAATAAGTTTTATTTCTGTTCATGATAGAATCCTATACTTTACTGATTATGTTATTCCCTCCTTGAACCAAAACCAACGAGAATAAAGCTCATATAATGTTCATCTCCCCTCCTTCTTTCCCTCTACTATAATATGTTTTTATGCCTTTTTGTGCAGCATAATATACCTTTTCTGCTTCCTCCTTTCTTCTTCTCCCATTACAGCCCCTTTGCACCCCTTAATAAATTTTTTTCTTATCCCTTTAGTTAATTTATACCCACTCCCTCTATCTATCTATCTATCTATCTATCTATCTATCTATCTATCTATCTAACCCTTCTAAATGTGGCAATAATTATACAGTTCTCAATATTGACAGGTATCAGCTTCCCATATAGGGATTTAAACAGTTTACTCTTATTAAATAATAAGGTGTGTGTGTGTGTGTGTGTGTGTGTGTGTGTGTGCATTTTCCCTGTTTAAATTTTTGTCTCTCTTCAGTCTTGTACTGGAGATCAAATTTTCCATTGAGCTCTGACTTTTTCATCAGGAATGTCTGGAAGTCCCTTATTTCATTGAATGACCATCTCCTTGCCTGAAAGATTATGCTCAATTTTGCTGGATAGTTGATCATTCAGTGTATTCCAAGTTCTTTTGCCTTATGAAATATCATATTCCAATCCCTCCAATCTTTCAGTGTAGAAACTGCTAGGTCTTGTGTGATCCTGAGTGTAGTTCTGCAATATTTGAATTGTTTCTTTCTGGAAGCTTTTAGTATATTCTCCTTGCCCTGATCATTCTGGAATCTGGCTACCATATTTCTTGGAGTTTTCAATTTGGGATGTCTTTCAGGAGGTGTCTTGTGGGTTCTTTTGATAACTATTTTACCCTCTGGTTCTAGGACCTCGGGCCAGCTTTCCTTGATTATTTCTTGGAAGATCTTGTCCATGTTTTTTTTTTTTTTTAACACGACTTTCTGGTAAACCAATAATTGGAGATAATCTTAGATTATCTCTCCTGGATCTGTACTCCAAGTCAGTTGTTTTTCCAATGAGACATTTTACATTTTCTTCTAATTTTTCATTCTTTAGGTTTTGTGTGACAGATTCTTGATGCCTCATAGAGTCATTAGCTACATCTAATTTTTAGCAAATTAATTTCCTCGATTATTTTTTGAAGTTGTTTTTCTACATGTTCATATTTTATTTTTAGGGAGTTATTTTCTTCAGTTTGATTTTGAACCTCTTTTCCTATTTCACAAATTTTAGTTTTGAAGGAGCTGTTTTTTTCAGTGAAAGTTTTTTCTATTTTGGAAATTGTAATTTTAAAGCAATTAGTCAATTTATCTTCTACCTCTCTAATTTGGCTTTTAAAATTCTTGAGCTCTTTCAAGAATGTTTTTGGGCTTGAGACCAGTTCATATTACCTTTTGAGGGTTCAGATGTGAGTACAGAGTCAATGCTGTCCCATTTTGTATTTAGTTCTACTTGCTTGTTATAAAAGAATTCAGTCATTTTTGTTTTTCCAATTTGTTTTTTTTTCCATTGTAATTGCCTATTTCCTGGAATTTAAAGTGGATTTCTGCTTCTGGGGTACAGAGGGCTCTGATCTGCACTTCTTATGCTGGGAGCTACAGACCTGGTTATTCACTTTGTGTGTTGTAGCCTTTGGGTGTCTAGACTGAGGCCAAGGACAGGACTTCCATTGTTGTCCCAGGGTTACAATGAAGTTCAAAGTGTAAGGTGTAGGGGAGGGATGGCCTAGTCACTTCAGGATTCTGCTTCCATGCCCCTGGTTTAGAGCTCAGCCAGGCTCAGTGTGGTGGGGCCACACTGGAGTCTGCAGATTCCCCTGATTGTGGGAAAGTACACCTGGGCTTCTGATGTTAGCACTTGCTGGCTCTCTCCCCTAGCCCCCCCTCACCGCTAGTCAGCTGAGATAGAGCTTGTTGAGACACCTCCTGCCCTTCACTTTAGCCTGTGCACAGCCACAGCCCTGCCCTTCCTCTTGGACTCCCAAGCCAGCTGCTGGTTCCACTATTTCAGGATTTTACCCTGCATCTATATTCTCTGGGTTATCAGGGTCAGAGAGGGGGATTAGGGCATCTACAGTTTACTCCACTATCTTGGCTCCAGGAAGTTAGGTAGGTGATTTTTAAACATCCAGACTGTGGGTTGATAGCCCCTGGTGTAGCTGCTGTTGCTGCCATGGGCTCCACATTTTTCTGTTACCCAGCTCTGACAAATCCCCCATCCAATGGTGAGAGGTCTGGGAATCACCCCTGTAATGGGTGAATCAGTTTGCCTGGGCTCACTCTGGCTCCATGCTGGTGCAGCTTCTGCACTCCATTCACATCTGTGCTCCATCCTCATCCCAAAATTCTCCTATTTTGTTGAATGACCTCCCCCCCCCACACACACACACTCACACAATATTATGCTTAATTTTGCCAGTTAAGTTATTCTTGCTTGTAGTTCAATCTCCATTGCCCTTAGGAATATCATGTTTAATGACCTCCGATCCTTTAATGTTGAAGCTGTCAGATCCTGTATGATTCTGATTATGACTCCCTGGTGTTTGAATTGTTTCTTTCTGACCACTTGTACTATTTTTTTCCCTTAGCCTGATGGTTCTGAAATTTGACTGTAATGTTCCTTGGAATTTTTATTTTGGTATTTCTTTCCTGATATGATTGGTGGATTCTTTCCATGCCTTCTGGTTCCAGGACATCAGGGAAGTTTTCCTTGATAATTTCTTGAAAGATGCTGTCCAGGTCCTCCTTTTTATTATGGCTTTCAGAGAGTCCAGTTATTCTGTGTCTTCTGGACCTATTTTCCAGGTCGGTTGTTTTTCCCATGAGGTATTTTATATTTTCTTCCATTTTTTCATTCTTTTGAATTTGTTTGATAGATTCATGATGTCTTCTACTTCTATATGTTTCAACAGTTATTATTTTTATATTATGGCTACTCACTAGGGAATTGAGCTTGGTTAATGTACATAATTTTCTTCTCCCTCCCTTTTCACTCTTAAGTCTTTTTATTAGATATGTAAGACTCCAGGCAAATGCATTCTTACTGGCCCTAGTTAGGTGAACTTCATTAAGTGACAGGCATTAGCTCCAGTAGAGAACAATTATGAAACCTACAAAAGATAATAGTTCTTTGTTTAAATATGATATCATGTGTTATTATGCATGTCAATAAAGGACACTATTGATTGAATATAGTGGATAGAGTGCTGCTGGACTTAGAGGCAGGAAGATTTGGGTTCACATCTCCTCTCCGACACATACTAACTGTGTAATCCTCTCAGACACATACTAACTGTGTAATCCTGGGCACAGGCACAGATGACACATATACATCTTTAAAACAGGGATAGTTATAACACCTACCTTACAAGTTTAAGAGCCAAATTATATAATCTATGTGAAACCCTTGATGAACCTTTAAGTGTTATATAAATGTGAACTATTGTTATCACTGAAGTGACATGAAGTAGATTCAAAATTTTTACATATTTATGATAGGTCAAACTCAAAATAGTTGTTTATATTGTATAGTGCATTGTAGTTTACAAAATGCTTCCTTCCCCCCGCCCCTTGCCATCATCTCCTAATGTTATGTAGCACAACTATTCCTAAAACACAGATCTTACCATGTGTACTTCCTACTCAAATATCTTCATTGGCACCCTGTTCCTCTAGGATAACATATAAAGTCTTCAACCTGGTACTTAAGGAGTTCCACAATCAGGCTCTCACCTTCCTTTCTAGTCTTATTTCACATTATTCCCCTCCGCACCCTTTGTGTTCTGGGTTGGGTCTACCTCAGGTAGTTTATATTTTGGTTTGGAATGAAATGAGACACTCATAGATCACCAAACATTCAACATAGCATGGGAAAGATATTCATGAGATATATATTATTGACTCTATTGGGCATACATCTCCCACTTTTGCTTTTGCTATGGTGGCAAGCCAGTAAAAAGGAAGTGTTAAGCCTTAAGGGCAAGCTAAATCCTCTTACCCTGTACCTTTTTACTTAGGTGACTAGAAATCTATGTCAACATTGAGACTTTAGTTCCTTTTACCAGTTAAGTCTCAAGAATATTTTCATTACCTTTTAAGAAAATAAATTAGTCTAACCTGTGTGGACTAGATGTTATTCTTCTAACACATTCTGAACTTGTCAAACTGGACTGGTAGCTATTCTGTATACATATATTTCACATCCTACCTTTTTTCCTTTGTACAAGTATTCTTCTAAATCTGGAATGCATTCCCTCCTTATCTCTGGCTCACAGGTTCTCCAGCTTCAAAGCACAGATACACACACATATGTACATATATACTTCAAAACACATATATACATGCTATATAAGGCCTTTCTTAATCCCATAAGTTTCAGAACTTTCTTTCCCTTGAAAGTTTTGCATTGTTTTGTCCTTAGGATTATTGATTGTATAAATGATGCATCTTCACAGTAAATTGTAAGCTCCTTGATGGCACAGACTACTTCATTTTTGTCTTTATGTGCCTGAAGCCTAGCAGAGTTTGTGACACATAATAAACTCTTAACAGATGTTTATTGAATTGAAATTCTAGAATCCTTATTTTCTTTCTCTTCCTAGCTTTGATGGAAATATATCACATGGCACCTCACCCTCACATATTAGAGGTTTGATAAAAGAAAATACAGCTTGCCTACTATTTATAGAAGTACATAGAGCAAGGGTATTTCTGGGTCACATGAGCAAGAAGATGGTGTACTATACTTTTTCTCCAATTCCCACAACCTCTCAAACCTCTCTGATAGAGAAATTATGGCACCAAAAATAAGATAGCTTCAACTATTTACATGGTCTAGGACACATAGAATCCAAAAGAAGGTAACCCCTTCCCCCCAGCCCAAGAACTGACACTTGCACTCAGCATCTCTTCCCTACCCCACATTCTACTGTCAGCAAGGCTTCACTAGCAGAACCAAGGACATGGCACAGACTCAGTACCTACTCCTATCCCCCAGTTTTACCCTTCCTCTTTCCAGTGCCATGGAGACCCTGGTTACAGGCTGCCAAAGTTTGATCAGCACTTTATGGTCAGTTTGACCATGACCCTTAAGGAGGAAAGGCCTGTCTGGGGCTGTAACCCAGAAGGATTTGTAGTGCTAAACTGATGCTATTAGGGGAAACTGACTGAGCTAATATATTGTGCCAAGTCAGAGAACTGAGGAACAGAAGGAATGGAACAGGCCATCAGAAGAAGACATCATGGATGTGAGGAATATATGAAGTACTCCACCAAGTTTGAGTGAAGGGGCACAGCACCCATATGGGGGACAATTCTAGCCACACAAATATCAATCAGAGCAGAGAATTAGGCTGGTGAACAATGAATTCCCCAGAGTGGGAGTAGACTGAGATGCTTTTGGATTCAGTCCCCAAAGAAACCATAATCAGAGTGGAGGGAGTCAGTAAGTGAGTGATAAGGAAAATAAGGGAGAAAAAAAGCTGACAACAAAAATTTTCTGGAAAAAAATTTAAAGACCTTGAATATAACAGATAATTCAATAAGAAAAAAAGTAACAATAGAAGGAAATATAGCCTGCAGATCTATTAAATGAGTTTGGACATCTATGCAAAATAAAAGAAAATGATCCAACATTTGATGAGTCAGGGGACTCTGTGGAGTTTGAGGAGGACATGGAAGCATAAAATGCTACTCCTGAGAGGTTTAAAAGAAAATGAGAATTATGAGAACATGGTGTATATCCTGTACAATAAAAATAAGTGGAATAGAAGAATTTTAATGTTCAATGGCAAATCATAAAAAGAAAAAAAAAGAGAGAACGCTAAATTAGGAATGCAAGTATAGGGAAGCCAAGAACAACCTAGAAAAAGAGAAGCAAAAGTCAATAAGATTAAAGGAAAGTATGCTTTCTATGCAAGGAAAACATTCTGAAAACAAAGACAGGATGCATAGAGCCAAAGATCATAGGTGTCTCAGAAGAACATCATAAAACAGAATCCCTTAACACCATAATGAAGGAAATTAGAATAGAAAATTGTCTAGAACTTCTCAATGTGGAAAATGAAATTACAATTGAAAAAAGTCACAGGTTGCCTCTAGGAAAAAAAAAAAAGTAAAACAAAACCAAGACTGCAAACTCCAAGACATATAGTGGTTAAATTTAACTTTTCAATTCAGAAATAAGTTCTGCTTGCCATCAGGAAAAACACCTTCAAATATAAAGGAACGGATATTTGAATAGCTCAGAACTATTCTGCACCTTCTAGAAAAAGAATGAAGGAATGGTTCTGAAGAATGGGGTGTAGGATGCAGCAAATCCTGAGAATTTACTTAGGATCTTGCAAACCTGAGCATAACCATACAAGATAAAATATGGATATTTAATGATAAAGAAGAGTTTGAAATATTTTTAGAAAAAAAAAAAGGACTGAAGAAATAATTTGTTCCTTAAATGCCCCAAACAACAGAAATGCAGGAGGAATGAATAAATGCATCAGGCAAGGACAGCAATGGAAACAGTATGACAACAGAAAGACTAGTAAGAAATTTCTTTCTAAATGTATACAAGAATAGGGGCGGCCAGGTGGCTCAGCGAATAAGAGCACTGGCTCCAGTGTCGGAATGACCTGGATCAAATCCGGGCTCAGATACTCAGCACCACACCCAGAAATACCTGGCCATGTAACCTTGAGCAAGTTACTTAACCCCGATTGCTTTAAAAAAAATAAAATAAATGTATACAAGAAGGGAGAGGTGAAGGTGGAAATCTGGTGGAGGTAACAGTGATGAGGTAGACAGGGGCCATTATGAAAAGAATCTGGGGACACCTATTTTTAGGAAAATGTAGAAAAAAAAGGTCAACAAGAGAGAGGGTATAGATAAGTGTGTGTGTGTATGTGTAATACTACCATGTCCTTTCTGAAACCTGTAATGTTTGGCATTGTTTTGAAAGTGAAGCACAATGGGAAAAGGGAATCTATGAGGTAAGACCTACAAGGCAGTGCAGAAAGTACAGTGGCAGAAGGTAGGAATTCCTTGGAAACTTTGTTTGAAGAATACAGAGAAAGAGAGACTAGATAATTGTAGGGGACATGAATCAGTGAATAAGGGTTTAGAATAGACAGAAAAAAAGAGAATGAGAGAAATCCTTTTTGGAAGGGGGAACAAAAATAAAACCTAATTAACAGAAATACTTGAAGGGGAGGAGAAAAAGTAGAAATTGATTTGATTTATTAAGATAAAGAAGAGATGGAAAGAAATATATAACCAGATAAAAGTAGGAAAGAAGAAAAAATGAACAAAACCCTAAAGTGAAAGAGATAACACATGAGAAGAGGGCATCAGGATAAAGGGAAGAGAACCAGAGGTAAAAGAGTCACCTTAAAAAAATTGAAGTGGTTGAAGGAGCATAATACTATGTTTGCAGCAAGGAGCATAATACTATGTGTGCAGAAGAAGAGAGGAAAATCATAACTTGAAAATTAATATATTTTTAGATATTTTAAAGATGGAGGAAAATGTCAACCTCTTATAATTTTAAATATGAATGGATTAAAGACTACAATAAAATTAAAAAGTGGCATAGTGTATAATACAAAAAAAACTATAATCAGTTTCTTACAAAAAATTTTTAAAACTAAGACAAAATAAAATTGAAGGGATAAAAATTACTATACATTAAATAAATCCAAAAAAACAGGAGTTGCCATCATCATAAACGAAAAGGAACAAACAAATCTATGTATTATGCTGAAAAGAACCACAGGCAATAAACCAAGATCAGTAATAAATGTATTCACTCCAAATGTATATACTCCAAATTAATGAATGAAACACTATTTGACTTTCAAAGAAGACATAGTAACGTAATAATGACAGGAAACTTCTATATCCCTCTCTCAGTTTTGGATAGTAAAATGGAAAGATAAACACAAAAGGAAAATGTGGAACTAAACACATTTCTGGAATAACTAGAGTTAAAAGACTTGTGGCATCTTCTAACTGGGAAAGCAAAAGAACATGCATGTTTCTCTGTACTACATAGAACTTTTACAAAAATTGATCAATGTACTAGGTCACACAAATATACCAAACAAATATAAAAAGTCAGAAAGGGCTAATATTTCTTTTATCAACTATACTGTTAAAAAAAAATGAAGTTAATTTATGGACAACAAACAAAAAACGTAGACCAAAATGGACATTTAATAATGAAATCTTAAGAAAAAATGATTTCATCAAAGAACAGGTCATAGAAATAATAACTATAAAAAATAACTTAGGGGGTGGAGCCAAGATGGTAGAGTAGCAACAGGACTTCTGTGTGACTCCCACTTCCACCTCTTAAAATACATGTAAAAAATAACTCTAAACAAACTTTAGAGCTATAGAACCCACAAAATGACGGAGGGAAATTAATCTCCCACTGAAGAAAGCCTGGCAGAGTGGCAGGAAGGGGCCAGCACAGCTCTTTAGGAGCATAGTCCAACCCCTCGTGAGCCTGTGGTTTTAGCCTCAGGGAGGCCACGACCAGCCACTGGCAGGAGGGATTTTGGGAGAGTGGATCACCAGCAGCTGTAATGGTTTCCTGAATTATCAACCTATAGATTCTAAGGATAAAGTGAAAGGTCAGTGTGAACTTTGCATGTCTGGGAGTACGGTCTGGCCTCTGCCCCCCGAAGGGAGAAGGAGTTGAGGCCTGTAGCCGTGCAGCTGCCGCCACATGGTTGCTTAAGAGCTCCTGGCCTGCAGATTGTAGGGGGACGAACCAACCAGTCTGAGGCGTAATTGCTCTTGCTTTAACCTGCTTAGATCTGGATTGCTGTCTAGAGTGGAGGTCCTGGGGTGTGTGACCAGTGAGCCAGAGCATGTGGAGGCTTCAGAGAGGGCAGCCAACTAAGAGCTCCAGCAGCTGAGAAAATCCCAGCAATTTGGGAGAAAGCTCTCCTCTCTGAAAGTAGAGTTCTACTGTAGCACAAAGTACAAAAGTCAAATAATTTAGTGGCAACATGAGCAAGCAAAGGAAGCAAAGCAAGTATGGAAATCCCACTTTAGACTCCCATTTTGGGGATAAAAAGGATCAAACCATGGAACAGGAGGAAGACAGAGAAGTCAGAAATCCTGTACCAAAAGCTCCCAAGAAAAATATGAACTGGTTACAGGCCATAGAGGGGCTTAAGAAGAATTTTGAAAACCAAATTTAACAAGTGGAGGAAAAATTGCAAAGAGAAATGAGAATGATGCAAGAAAATTATGAAATGATATTCAACAACCTAACTGAAGAAAATAACACCTAAAAATAGACCAACTCAAATGGCAAAATAGGCTCAAAAAGGCAATGAGGAGAAGAATGCCTTAAAAAGCCAAATCTACCAGATGGAAAAAGAATCTCAAAAGCTCACTGAAGAGAATCATTCCATCAGAATTAGATTGGAGCAAATAGAAGCTAGTGACTTTATGAGAAATCAAGATACTATTAAATGGATCCAAACAAATGAAAAAATAGAAGGCAATGTGAAATATCTCATTGGAAAAACCACTGACGTAGAAAATTGATCCAGGAGAGATAATTTAAAAATTATTGGACTGCCTGAAAGCCATGATCAAAAAAAGAACCTAGAAATCATCCTTCAAGAAATTCTCAAGGAAAAATGCCCTGATATTTTAGAACTGGAGGGCAAAAAAGAGTTTGAAAGACTCCACTGATCACCTCTTGAAAAAGATCACAAAAAGGAAACTCCTAGGAACATTATCACCATGTTCCAGAGTTTGGAGATCAAGGAGAAAATATTACAAGCAGCCAAAAAGAAACAATTTGAATATCATGGAAACAAAATCAGGACAACACAGGATCTGGCAGCTTCTACACTGAGAGATCTATGGGCTTGGAATATGATATTCCAGCAGTCAAAGGAGCTGGGATTAAAACCAAGAATCACCTACCCAGCAAAACTGAGTATCATGTTTCAGGGGAAAATATCGTCGTTCAATGGGATAGAGGATTTCCAAGCATTCTTGCTGAAAAAAACCAGAGTTGAATAGAAAATTTGGCATTCAGATACAAGAAGCAAGAGAAGTATGAGAAGATAAACAGGAAAAAGAAATCTTAAGGAACTTAGCAATGTTGAACCATTGACATTCCTACATGGAAAAACAATAATTGTAAGTTATGAAACTTTTCTTAGTATGAGAATAGTTGAAGGGAATACAAATGTATGTCTGTGTGTGTGTGTATGTCTATATAGGAGGGTATATGGGCATATGAATACATATGTGAGTGTGTTTTGTGTACAGGTATACATAGACAGGGGACACAGGACTAATTGAATAGGAAAGGATAATACTTAAAAGGTGAAATTGAGAGGTAAGAGAGGAATATAATGAGAGCAGATGGGAAGAGACAGAATGGGGTAAATTATCTCATATAGAAGAGGCAAAGGAAAACTGTTGCAATGGAGGGGAAGAAAAGGAAGGCAAAAGAGAATGGTTCAACCTTACTCTCATTGAATTTGGCTTAGGGAGGGAATGACATACACACTAAATTGGGTATCTCACCCTACAGGAGACTAAGGGGAAAGGGGATGAGAGGGGGGAATGATGGAGGGGAGGGCAGGTTGGAGTGGAGGGAAGTTGGTAGCACACACTTTTGAAAAGGGACAGGGTCACAGTAGAGAATAGAGCAAGTCAGGGGAAGGATAGGATGGAGGGAAATATAGTCAGTCTTTCACAATATGTCCACTATGGAAATGTTTTGCATAGCTTCACTTGTACAACCTATATTCAATTGCTTATCTTCCCAGTATGGTTGGATGATGATGGAGGAAGGTAAAGATTCTGGAACTCAAAAGTTTTAAAATCAAATGTTTAATATTATATTAATAATAATAGTTATTATTATTATTTTCATTATTTTACCTGCAACTGGGAAATAAGATATACAGGCACTGGAGCATAGAGATCCATCTTGCCTTAATGGAAATTCGAATGGGGGATGGGAGAGGATATAGGAGAGAGCAAATTGGGGGATGGAGTATTCAGTGAGATCATTGTTTTGGGGTGGTGGGTTGGGGAAAGATGGGGAGAAAATGTGTAACTCAAAACCTAATGCAAAAGAATGATGCAAACTAGAAATAAACATAAAATTTAATTTAAAAAAGAACATAATAATTATGAAACAACATACCAAAATTTTGAATATGCAGCTTAAGTAGTGCTCAGGGAGAAAAATCATATTTTTGCAACCTTACGTTAACCAAATGAAAAAGAAAGGATTAATAAATTGAATGTGCATTTAAAATTAGAAATTAAATCTAAAATAAGAATAAAAGACGAAATATTAAAAATCAAAGGGGATATAGATAAATTGGCAGCAAAAATTAAAATGATTAATAATAGTAAGAGCCAGTTCTTTGAAAAGACTAATAAAATTAAAAAAAAAACCCTTAACTCATAATAGTCATATTATAAAGTGTGTGTGACATAATAGTCATATTAAAAAGAAAACATCAAATAAAATCAATATAACGTCAAATGTTGAAGGACACTTTTATAGCTAGTTTCACTGGTAAAGGTCTCATTTTTCAAATATATAGAAAACTGAGCCAAATTTATTTAAAAAAAACTGAGCCATTTTATGAATTTATATATGTTTAAAGGATTTGAACAGGCAGTTTTTTAAAAGAAGAAATCAAAGCTATCAATAGTCACATAAAAATGCTCTAAATCACTATTGATTAAAGAAATACAAATTGAAACATCTTTGAGGTATTACCTTACACCTATCAGATTGGCTAAAATGACAGAAAAGGATAATGTCAAATGCTGGCAGGAATATCGAAAAACAGGGACTCAAATGCACTTTCGATGGAGTTGTGCACCAGTCCAGCCAGTCTGTAAAACAATTTGGAACTAAACTTAAGGGGCTAAAAAAATTGTGCATACCATTTCACTCAGCAATATCACTATTTGGTCAAAGAAAAATGAAAAAGATGTATATCTACACACATATGTTTTATATATGTGTACAAAAATACTTGAATTAGTTCTTTTTATGGTAGCAAAGAATTAGAAATTGAGGGTATACCCACCAGTTGGGGAAAGACTGGGCAAATTGTGGTATATGGATTATAGCATGATAGTTTTATCATGCTATAGGAAATGACAAGCAGAATGCTTTCAGAAAACCTGGGAAGATATATCAGCTGATGTAAAGTGAAATTAGTAGAATCATGAGAAGTTTGTGCACAGTAACAACAATATTGTGACTATGATCAACTATAAAAAATGTAACCACTCTAATCAATACAATGATCCTAGACTATTCCAAAAGACTCTAGATGAAAAAATGCTATCTACCTCCAGAGAGAGAACTGATGAACTGTAAGTGGAGATTGAAGCATATATTTTGTACTTTCTTAATTTTTTTTGCAACATGGCTATTATAAAAATATCTTTTGTATGACTTCACATGTATAATTAATGTTGTGTCTCTTGATTTCTCAATGGCTATACGAGGAGGGGGAGGAGAAAAGACAATTTGGAACTCCAAATTTGAAAAAAAAAGAATGTGTGTGTGTGTGTGTGTGTGTGTGTGTGTGTAAATATTAGAATGAGCCAGGTGAAATCACAGCAAAACTAGAAGTAGAAAGAATAATCAAAATATGTTATGCATGGTTGTATGCTAACAAAACTGAGAAAACAAAAGAAGTAAAGGAGTACCTTCAGAGATATAAAATATTTAAGCTATCAGAAGACCAGATAGGCATCTTTAATAACCCATCTCAGAGAAGGAAATTGATTTGCCTATCAAGGAACTACCAAAGGTGAGTAGGAGGGATTTCTGGTCTTGATGGATTCACAGAATTCTATCAAACCTTGAATAAAAGTTCACAAATTATTAATTCATAATTCACAAATTAGTCTCAAAAACTGAGAAATTAAGAACCCAAATAGAATCCTTTTATGAGACAAATATAGTCCTAAAACCCAAACCAGGGAAAGATAAGAGAAAGAGAACTATAGGCCAATAACATTAATGCATATTCAATCAGAAAAATTAAACAAAATCTTATCAGACTGCAGTGATTTATCCAAGAAATGATTTATTATGATCAGGTGAGATTTATATCAAGAGTGCAAGGATGGTTCAAAATTAGTCAAACAATGAACAGCACATTAAAAAAAACCAAAACCATGTGATCATCTCAATAGATGCAGAAAGTCTTTGATAATGTATGATATTCTTTTATGTTTTTAAAAAATAACCCTATAAAGCATAGCCATACAGGAACCTTTTTTAACATTGTAAAACATCTATCTAAAACCAAAAGCAAGCATCATATTAAATGGTGATAGCTTCGAACCTTTATTTTTTTTTACAATAAATGTGGGAGTGAAGCAAGAATGCTTACTTTTTCCATTATTATTTTACATACTTCTGAAAATGCTAACAGGAGAAAAACAAAATAAAGGAACTAAAAGAATAAAGATAGATAATGAAGAGATTAAACTATCCCTGTTTGCTGATGATACAATACTTTACTGGGAAAACACCAGGAAATAAGTAAAGATATTAATCAAGAAAATTAATAGCTTCAGCATTTCCTGTCTACAAAATAAATTCTCAAAAATCAGTAATATTTCTATGTAATAATAACAACAACACAAGAAGCAATAATGTAAAGAGAAATCCCGTTCCAAGTAACAACGGGATGCTTAAAATATCTGGGAATCAACATCTCCAAAGCTCATAAAAGCCTAGTATGCATTTTTACAAAACACTTCTTAAAGAAATAAAGAACAACCTAAATAGGTAGAAGAATATTCCGTGATTATGGCCATGCCATGCCAAACTAATAGAAAAGTCAATATTACCTATATTAATTTATACTCTTAATGGTGCTAATCAAATTATCAAGGATTTTGACAAAATAATAACAAATTGATTTGGAAAAATAAAAGATCTGGAATATAAGATAAATCATGAAAAGAAGCAATGATAAATGGATAAATAATACTTCCAGACTTCAAAAATATTGTAAAACTGAAGTCGTCAAGAGTATTTAATATTGGTTAAAGAATAGCGAGATTGATTAGTAGTATAGACTAGACAAGGGAGATTTATAAACAATAACATTCAATAACATAGTGTTTGATGAAGAAGAAAACATGTTATCTAGAGTAAAACTCCAGATTTAATAAAAACTGAGAAAATTGGAAATCAGGTCTGGCAGAAATTAAGCTTAGAAAACACCACATACCGCACTCCATAATACATATTAAATGGATATTTACACTCCATTTTAAAGCTCATACTAAAAAAGAATTAGAAGAGAAAGAGATCCTTTACCTCTCACAACTATGGGTATGAGAAATATTCTTAATCAAAGAAGGGAGAGACGCAATTACAGAAAATAAAATAGATTACTTACTTGAAATGGAAAAAAGTTTTGCACAGATGACATTTAAACATCTAGGATAAGAAGGAAGTGGTCAAATAGAAAAAAAATGTTTGCATCAAATTTCTCTGCAATAAAGGTTTATTATTGAAGATATATAAACAATTAATAAATATATGTAAGATTAATAAACATCTCCCAATAGAAAATGGTCAAAGAAAATACTTCTCAAAAGAAGATATGCAAAATATTCACAACCACATGAAAAATGCTCCAAATCCTTTAAGAGCAACTTCTGGAGAACTGTGATAGAAAGCAAATTGTAAAAGACAAATTGCAAGAATGCTGCTAATAGAACAACTATTTAAATTAGTAGTGATGTAGGCTATAAACACAGATTACTAAATGATTAGGAGTTCTTTTTGATTTCTATTAGATTTGTCTAGGTCATTTAATTTATAAATATTTTTGTTTTTTAATGGTTATGAAACAAATTGTTTTTCTGTTTTCAATCATGTCCAACTCTTCATGACACAATTTTGGGTTTTCTTGGAAAAGTGGCTTGTCATTTCCTTATCTAGCTCATTTTAAAAATTAGGAAACTGAGGCAAACAGGCTTAAGTGACTTGTCCAGGGTCACTCAGCTGAGGCCAGATTTGCAAAAGATAAGTCCTCTTGGTTCTAGGCCTGGCATTCTATCCACTGCACTACTACTTGCCCAATGAAACTAATAATAATTACTATTTAATGTTTCAAGCCATGATAATAATTAATTATCATATATTAATAGCTTGGTATTGCCAGAGAGCAATCAGTGATGTGTTGAAACTGGAACTGCTGGAAAAAGTTTCAGAGAAAGACACGAGACAAAGGATATTGAGGAAGCATGTTTACATGTCATATGACTTCCTTTATCATTTCCCAGAATTAGGACTGGGGTTCTGGTTTCAGACTACTCTGTTTCTTCCTACAAAGATTCTAAAAGGTGTTGTTACCACTGCTGCTGGGGCTACCACCAGGGCTAATGATTCAGTTGATACCAGGCCAAGTAAGACTGTGACCAGTGGATATTTATTGGACCATATTTGGGAGACAGGACCCTTATTGTTTCTTAGAGGCAATGTCTTTCTACTGTAACTACAAGTCTGAAAAGGAAGTAATTTCCCTTATCCCTTTCCATGAAAGAGAAGAATTTAGAGCAAACTAAACTCTGCTGTGGTTGGCAGCAATCTACTCTGACTTGAGTTTATGTATATACAGGTTATTTCTCTGTTTCTTTGTTCTCTTTATTTTGCTACGAATTTTCCATCATTATTAAAAAACAATAATGGCCACTAACCCTTTAAAAATATAATTAATACTGGCATTGTAGAAACTGTCCATTTTGGGAAAGGTGGGAAACATATCTAGTTTCAGGAAAGAAGCATGGAAAATAATGATTTCACCTCCAGGACATCCCAGACTTTATTAGACTCTTGTGATCATTTTCGCTAGCCAGGTCAAAAGTGACTTCTGCATATAAACAAAAAAAGATTTATATGCCAAAGTGAATCAAAATTTTCCTAGACCAAGTAGCAAATAAGTGCCCTTCTCCCAACCCATAATCATATGTCATGTTGGGACTCAGCCTTGAGAATTTCTTTTTGGATGTCTTTTTTTTTTTTTTTTTGGTTATTTTCTACTGCGATATTAAATAAAACGTTATTTTTTTTGAAAGTTATTTTAAGCCTTCCTTATATCATCTGGGATTTGTGTTATTTTTGTTTTGTAGCTGTTCTCTGAAGCAGATTTCCATTGCTGATATCTGGAGGTAGTGTTTAACTTTAGTTGTTTAATTTTGTTTAAAGTGGAACATTTTTGTAAATCCTGATTAGGTTATTTATTTCATAAATTTAGTATTTTTTATTTTTGTGATTTTGCATCAAAAGGAGTTTTTTTTACTGTGCTCTCCAGTGCCTATTAGATATATTTTTTCAATTTTTCTTATTAAAACATTAATAATTCAGAGAAAAAACGTGACAGTTATATGTAAGAATTATTTTCACTGTGATTATCCCAGGAATATCCTGCTTGTTCTCAAGTTTGTTCTTTTATTCATTTATTTATTTGTTTGCTTATTTGTTTAATTATTTATTTATTTTTACTGGAGTCTGTTGATAAGCCATTACCAAAAACCCTTTTTCTCTTATAATCTGTCTTCTGTCAACATGAAGATATTTTATGCAAATAATTTGCTTTTTAATTTTATTTATATCATTGATATGCCATGTGATTAAGAGCAAGTTTTGATTACATATTGTCTGCATAACTGCTTGCCCAATGTTAGTATATGAAAACATTTATTAATACTTTTTTCATGATTTTGAGTTTTTCTGTGGCTTTGACAGTTTGTGTGCCTTATATTAGTTTACTTATATACTAGTTTACTTATTTTACTTAAGTTACTACTACTAATCTTATTGAAATTGTTAAACATGGACCAATTTCATAAAATATAGGTGCTAACATAATTGAATAATTTAATTGTCATGTTGTAATATAGGGTTGGAAATTATTGAGGCCTCCTACTATTATGAATACATCCAGATTATAAGACTAACATTAGAAAAAATATTTCAAAGGAATCTTAAAGGTTAGGAATATTAAGAGTTCAGTATGCTAAGACAAAAGCAATAAGATAACTCAGGAATTTTTATGTGTTACCTGAATTTTTGGATCATTCAGATATCCTTAGGAGATGGCAGTACCTGGAACTTATTAGCAATTCATGCTCTGAAAATGGATGCTTAGAAAATTGGGAACCCTACTGAGCAAGAATGGCTTTCCCACAGAAAAACTGAAAGTTATAACTGAGTCAGAAAATTATATTTCATCTCTAGGTAAGGCTGAGGCTGGACCTCTTAAGGCAGACAGATACAAATAGGCCTAAATTTGGCACTTAAAAAATTAGGAGCCATGAATAGTAATGGGAGGCTTAGAATGACAGATATCGTTTGCTCTATTTGTGGAAAGCATTATAAATAGAAAAATGAGTTTCAGAGATATGGCTATTGGGTTTGCATAAGCCTTTAGGCTAAATGGCCAGAATCACTTGTCTGGCCCATATACAAAATTTAGAGATCCAATTTAGTGGTGGCGAAACTCCACAGAAACCCTATTTATTAATTCTTCCAGTTAGTATAAAGGAGGAACTTCTCTCCAGCTGTGCTGCTGACTCTTCCAGATTTTCTCTGATTCTGGTGCTTAATAAACACTTGTTGACTTGAGTAGTGAGAGTGGATACATAGGTGGATTATGTGTGATTTCTGAGAAACATAGGGAGAGAGTAGAATCTGAAAGAGAATTCAGTAGACCATAGCAAAAAAATAGAAGTTGAGTATATGGGTCACATAATATCCCTACATGGTGTGAGCAATAACTTAGGGAAAGTAAAAGTATTTTTGAATCAGTCACAGACACAGAATTTTCAAAACTTAAGAACTTTTCAAGGATTTGGTGATTATTATACAATTCCCCCCAAAATATCCTGCTATTGCTAAAATATTGAATTACTTCACTCATATATGTGATTGATTAACTTCAAAAGTAATACCACAAAGCCCTTTGAAGACCAATGGACAGACAAATGTGGAAAAAATCTTCAAAAGCTTCATCACCTGCCTTTCAGTAGTGTTGACTTACGCAAATCCATGTGAACTCTTTGTCTTCCACAAATGCCAGTCTGGAAGTATTGGGATCTATTCTGCACCAAGAAAACGATGGTTACAAGAAGCTTAATAATATTCACTAGGAATGGTTTGATTAAAAATGAATCTTGTTACCATATCCACATGCCTTAATTAATTTTTTATAATTTCTTTTTCATATCAAATGCTTTATTAACTTATGGTTTAAATCACTCATTTCTGCAAGATTTTGAGTTACAAATTTTCTCCCCGTTTTTCCCCTACCCACCACCCCAAAATAGTGATCCCACTAGATATCCCCTCCTCCAGTCTGCTCTCTCCCATATCTTCTCCAATACCCCCTTCGACTTTCCAGTAGGGCATGGTGGATCTCTCTGCCCCAATGCCTGTATGTCTTATTTCCCAGTTACATGTAAAATAATATTAATTATATATATATATGTAAACATATATATAAACATATATATATATATATATTTAAACAATTGATTTTAAAATTTTGAATTCCAGATTCATTCCTTTCCTCCCTTGTTAACCACACTTACTGGAAAGACAAGCAATTCAGTGTAGGTTGTACATGCAAAACATTTCCATAGTGGATATATTGTAAAAGACTGACTATAATTCCCTCCCTCCTATACCACCTCCCCTTGTTCTATACTCTACTTTGATCCTGTTCCTTTTCAAAAGTGGGTGCTTCCAACTTCCCTCCCCCCCCCAGCCTGCCCTCCCTTCCATCATCCCCCCTCTCATGCCCTTCCCCACTACTCTCCTGTAGGGTGAGATACCCTTTTAGTGTGTATGTCATTCCCTCCCTAAGCCACATTCAGTGAGAATAAGGTTGACCCATTCCCTTTTGCCTTCCTTTTCTTCCCCTTCATTGTAATCATTTCCCCTTTTCTCTTCTATATGAGATAGTTTACCCCATTCTGCCTCTCCCCATCTCTTCTCATTGTATTCCTCTCTCACCTCTTAATTTCAACTTTTAAGTATCTTCCCTTCCTATTAAATTGGTCCTGTGCCCTGTATCTATGTATACTTGTAAACATATATACACACATTCACATATGTATTCACATACCCCTATACCCTTCTATATATATGTATGTGTATGTGTATATGTATATGTATATATATATATGTATATTTCTATTCCCTAAAATTATTCTCATACTGAGAAAAGTTTCATCAGGTACAATGATCAGTTTACCATGTAGGATTATAAATAGTTCAACTTTGATAAGTTCCTTATGATTTCTTTTCCCTGTTTACCTTCTCATGCTTCTCTTGCTTCTTGTATCTCAATGCCAAATTTTCTATTCAACTCTGGTTTTTCCATCAAGAATGTTTGGATGTCCTCTATTCCATTGAATGACCATATATTCCCTTGAAACATGATACTCAGGTTGCTGGGTAGGTGATTCTTGGTTTTAATCCCAGCTCCTTTGACCTCCAGAATATCATATTCCAAGCCCTTCGATCCCTCAGTGTAGAAGCTGCCAGATCCTGGGTTATCCTGATTGTGTTTCCACAATATTCAAATTGTTTCTTTCTGCCTTATTGTAATATTTTCTTCTTGATCTAGGAATTCTGGAACCTGGCTACAATATTCCTAGGAGTTTCTTTTTGGGATCTTTTCCAGGAGGTGATCAGTGCATTCTTTCAACCTCTATTTTGCCCGCTGGTTCTAAAACATCAGGGCATTTTTCCTAGAGAATTTCTTGAAGGATGATTTCTAGGTTCTTTTTTTGATCATGGCTTTCCATTCCAACAATTTTTAAATTCTCTCTCCTGGACCTGTTTTCCAGGTCAGTGGTTTTCCCAGTGAGATATTTCACTTTGCCTTCAATTTTTTCATTTGTTTGGATCTGTTTATTAGTATCTTGATTTCTTGTAAAGTCATCAGCTTCCATTTGCTCCAATCTAATTCTGAAGGAATGATTCTCTTCAGTGAGCTTTTGAGATTCTTTTTCCATCTGGCAAATTTGGCTTTTTAAGGCTTTCCTCTCCTCATTTGCTTTTTGTGCCTTTTTTATCATTTGAGTTAGTCTTTTTTTTTAAACTGTTATTTTCTTCAGTCAGGTTTTTGACTCTCCTTTCATAATTTTTTTGCCTTGTTCTCATTTCTCTTCCCATTTTTTCTTCCATTTCTCTTATTTGCTTTTCAAAATATTTCTTAAGGTCCTCTATTGCCTGTGAACAGCTTGTATTTTTCTTTGAAGCTTTTGGTGCCAGAGTTCTGACTTCACTGTCTTCTTCTTGTTACATGCTTTGATCCTTTTTGTCCTCAAAATTGGAGTGTAAAGTTGTGTTGCTCTGTTTGTTTTGCTTCCTTTGCCTGGTAATGTTGCCATTCAATTACTTGACTTTTGGGCTTTTTGCCACAGTAGGACTCTGCCAGCAGACAGGGGAGCTTTGTCCCAAATGCTGGGGGTTTCTCAGATGCCGAAGGTATTAGTTGAGTGCCCTGTCTGAAGCCTCCACATGCTGTGGCAAGCTGGTTGCACTCCCCAGGACCTCCACCTTATACTGCAATTCAGATCTAAATAGGTTATAGCAAGAGTGATTACCCCTCAGACTGGTCGCTTGGTCCCCCTACAATCTGCAGGGCAGGAGCTGAAACAGCCACGTGGCTGTGGCTGCATGGCCGCAGAGTCTCAGCTGCTTCTTGCCCCGGGGGCAAAAGCCAACTGCACTTCCAGCTGTTGGATCCCAAAGTCCACACTACACTGACCTCTCACTTTGTCCTTGGTATCTTTGGGTTGATTATTCTGGAAACTTACACAGCTGCTGGTGATCTGAAATACCTCCAGCTGGTGGCTGGTCAGGCCGCTCTGGGGCTAAGACCTCTCACTCACAGTGGGCTAGCTTCAGCTCCCAGAGTGCTCCACTGGCCCCTTCCTGTTGGCTTGTCGGGCTGTTCTCAGTGGTTGGTTAGCTTCTCTGTGTCATTTTATGGGTTCTGTTGCTCCAAAGTGTGAATTGAAGAAGGTGGAAGCTGGTGCCCTGCAGAAATCCTATTTCTACTCCCCCATATTGACTCTGCCCTCCATACATTCCTGAATTCTTGACCTTGAAGTGAACTGTGACTGAAAAGTTAAAAGATTAAATGTATGGAATAAAATTCCAAGTGTGTTCCAGCAACACTTGACAATAGTTTGACTTTTGCCAGTTTGGATGTTGTATGCCAGAAATGGGTAGCAACATTAGGCAACTATGACTTCAGTAAACACTACAGGCCAAGTATACAACACCTTGTCCTAAAGACAATGAAACAAATCAACTATAGTAATATTGAAAGACAATTTGGATGGGGGCAGAGTCAAGATGGCAGAGTAGAAACAGGACTTCCGTGCTGCTGTGGCTTCCTCCACCTCCAATTCATGTAAAAAATTACTGTAGACTAACTTTGAAGCTACAGAACCCACAAAATGAAAGAGAGAAACTAACCTCCTACTGAAGACAGTCTAGCAGGTAGGCAGGAAGGGGCCAGCACAGCACTCTGTGAGTTGAGTCCATCCCCACAAGTTCTCGAGGTTATGCCTCAGGGAGGCCACAACCAGCCACTGACTGGAGGGACCTCAGATCACCAGCAACTGTGATGGTTTCCAGAATTATAAACACATAGATGCTAAGGACAAAGTGAGAGGTCAGTGCAGTGTGGACTTTGGGATCTGGTAGTTCAGGAGGGTGGTCTGGCCTTTACACTCTGGAGGGAGAAGCCACTGAGGTGCTGTGGCCGTGCAGCCACTGCCATGTGGCAACTTCAGTTCCTGGCTTGCAGATTGTAGGGGGACCAAGCAACCAGTCTGAAGGGGTAATCACTCCTGTTTTAAACTGCTTGGATCTGGATTGTGGTCTAGGGTGGAGGTCTTGGGTGTGTGACCAGTTTGCCAGAGCATGTGGAGGCTCAGAGAGGACACCCAACTAACAGCTCCAGCATCTGCAAAAACCCCAGCAATTGCGACAAAGCTCCCCTCTCTGGTAGCAGAGTCCTACTGAGGCAAAAAATTTAAAAGTCGAGTAATTGAGTGGAAACATGAGCAAGCAAAGCAAGCAGAGCAATACAACTTTACACTCCTATTTTTGGGGACAAAAAGGATTAAAGCATGGAACAGGGGGAAGACAACAAAGTCAGAACTCCTGCACCTAAAGTTTTCAAGAAAAATACTAGCTGGTTTCCGGTCATAGAGGACCTTAAGAAGGATGTTGAAAACCAAATAAGAAAAGTGGAGGAAAAATTGGGAAAAGATATGAGAACAATGCAAAAAAACATTATGAAATGAGAGTCAACAACCTGACTGAATAAAATAAGAGCTTGAAAAATAGACTAATTCAAATGGCAAAAGAGGCTCAAAAAGTCAATGAGGAGAAGAATGCCTTAAAAGGCAGAATTTGCCAGATGGAAAAAAGAATCTCAAAAGCTCACTGAAGAGAATCATTCCTTCAGAATTAAATTGGAGGAAATGGAAGCTAGTGACTTTAGAGAAATCAAGATACTATTAAACACATTCAAACAAATGAAAAAATATAAGATAATGTGAAATATCTCATTGAAAAATGACTGACCTGGAAAATAGATCCTGGAGAGATAATTAAAAAATTATTATAGTACCTGAAGCCACGATCAAAAAAAAAAAAGAACCTAGAACTCATCCTTTAAAAAATTCTCCAGGAAAACTGCCCTGATGTTTTAGAACCAGAGGGTAAAATAGAGGTTGAAAGAATCCACCGATCACCTCCTGAAAAAGATCCCAAAAAGAAAACCCCTAGGAATATTCTAGCCAGGTTCCAGAATTCCCAGATCAAGGAGAACATATTACAAGCAGCCAGGCAGAAACAATATGAATATTGTAGAAACAAAAATGAGGATAACACAGGATCTGGCAGCTTCTACACTGAAGGATCGACGGGCTTGGAATATGATATTCCAGAGGTCAAAAGAGCTGGGGTTAAAACCAAGAATCACCTACCCAGCAAAACTGAGTATCATGTTTCAGGGGAAAATATGGTAATTCAATGGAATAGATGACTTTCAAGCATTCTTGATGGAAAAACCAGAGTTGAATAGAAAATTTGGCATTCAGATACAAGAAGCAAGAGAAGCATGAGGAGGTAAACAGGGAAAAGAACTCATAAGGAACTTATCAAAGTTGAACTATTTATATTCCTACATGGAAAAATGATCTTTGTAACTTATGAAACTTTTCTCAGTATGAAAATAGTTGAGGGAAATAGAAATGTGTGTGTATATATATATATATATATATATATATATATATATATATATATATAATGTTTATATATCCATAAATATATATGTCTAGATAGGAGGGTATATGAATACATATGTGAGTGTGTGTATTTATATATACAGGTATACATAGATAGAGGGCACAGGACCAATTTAATTGGAAGGGGTGATACTTAAAAGTTTAAATTACGAGGTGAGAGAGGAATATAATGAGAGGTAATGGGGAGAGACAGAATGGGGTAAACTCTCATATAGAAGAGTCAAGGGAAAATGGTTACAATGGAGGGAAAGAACAGGAAGACAAAAGGGAATGAGTCAACCTTATTCTCATTGAATTTGGCTTAGGGGGGAATGACATACACACTAAATAGGATATCTCACCTTATAGGAGAGTAGGGGGGAAGGGGATGAGAGAGGGGATGATGGAAGGTAGGGCATGCTGGTGGGGGGAGGGAAGTTGGAAGCACCCACTTTTAAAAAGGGATAGAATCAAAGTAGAGAATAGATCAAGTGGGAGGTCGGATAGGATGGGAGGAAATATAGTTGGTCTTTATAATATATCTACTATGTAAATATTTTGTATACCTACACAGATACAACCTATTTTTAATTGCTTATCTTCCCAGTAAGTGTGGGTGACAAGGGACGAAGGGAATGATTCTGAAATTCAAAGTTTTTAAATCAAATGTTTAAATATATATATATATATATATATATATATATATTCCATTATTAATATTATTTTACATGTAACTGGGAAATAAGATATACAGGGACTGGGGCATAGAAATCCACCCTGCCCTACTTAAAAATCAGGAGGGGAATTGGGGAACATATGGGAGAGGCCAGATTAGAGGAGGGGATATCCAGTGGGATTACTATTTTGGGGTGGTGGGTAGAGGAAAAAGAGGGAGAAAATTTGTAAGTCAAAATCTTGTGGAAATAAATGATGTAAACTAGAAGTTAATAAAGCATTTTATAAAGTAAAAAACATAAAAAAGAAAGATACTCAAGGAATTGAATTACAATTCAATAGCAGTATACTTGAGAACTTGGGACTTCTACCTGACAACATAACAGCTTGATATGTGAACCTTTTTTGTTTGACTGAACTAACCTTCATTGCCTCAACTATCTATGGAAGGCTGATAATAACAGTAGAAAGGCACAGAAAATCTGACAGTCATTTTTAAATCTGAAAAAGTTACTTTTCAAACTTACCTACACCTTTTCCTTACTTACGTAGGTAAGGTTGATTCCAGATGTCTGGTAGAAGATAGAGAACATTGGCTTAAATTTGTTATGCTATGAGCCAAAAGCAATTAACTGATGCTAAAAAGTTCATGTTCCAGTCACTAGACGGTCCCTTGCTGATCAGAGAATGGAATAGGCTGCAGCTGTGTAGTGGACATTGGACCAAAAAGCATTTGCATCTTACTAGAGCATATTACTTTATGTTTGGTAAAGGTTTTCATGATAACTTTGTACATATGGATCAAGAAAAAACTCTGAAGCTTGTAAAAGATAGATTTCACTGGTAAAAGATAGCACCAGACATCTCCAGGAAGTTTGAAAACTATCCATAATGTGTGCAGAGAAAAGCATTGCCAACTCATGCTGTATCTTTAGAGAATATAAGTATTGGAAACCTTTGGAATTTGTTAGAATTCACTTTTTATCTCTGGATGGAGATAGTAAAAAGATGACATCTTCGTGGTGCCTAATCATTTTGCCAGGTAACCATAAGCATATCCTAAAACGTGATGGGAAAAGTATTTTTCAATGTATGTATTTGTTGTCTACTCTGACCAAGGCAGAGACTTTGAAAACAAATTATTCAAGGAAATGTTGTCTTTGGAAGGCACCAAAAAGCACTACACTTTGCCAATTCAAAAGCTAGTCCACATCCTCATCATTTTAACTGCACGTTGTTGAACATGTTAAGAACTCTGAACCCAGAATAAAAAACTCAGGAAAATCTAACTATGGTCTTTACAGTACAGCTTAATTTGACCAGGAATGATGCTGCAGATTCTGCAGGAGAGCCATACCTGACTACTGACTCTTTTGTTGTGGAGTTTCAGATGAAGGAGATGATGCAAATACCTTTAAACTGTATGTCCCTTAATTGAGAGAAAAACTAAAAGAAGTCTGTCCATTAGTTGCAGCTGTAGTTCAGTCAAGCTGCAACAGAAACAAATGATGATACAATGTCAGAATTTATTTCCAACACTTTCAATAAGGAGAAAGAGTTTTGTCAAGAAGCCTTAAAACTCAAGGAAGTCTGGAGCTGGTGGATCAACTAGGAAAGGTAGACTATACAGAGTTGTTGAGAAGTTGGGCAAGTTTCTTCTCTGCAGAATAGGTCGAGAATGTTGAGGGGGACCTATTGATACAATACACTACAACCACTTATTGTCCATGAGAGACTCAGTTGGACTTTCTGATGACTAGGTAGGAAGAAGTATTGAACACATTAGCAGACTGAAAAAAAAGAGGTTGCCCACTATTTATATAAAGACTTCCTGAACCAGAAATAGCCTCTAAAAATGAGTCTTCCATTAAAAGGAAAAAAAAAACTATTGTGTTTTATTACCTAACAACCTTGCCTCAATTACAAGGGAAACCTAGATCACGTTTCTAAACCCAGAGACAACTTTTTTCTTGCCTACCATTTCAGTGATGGAGATCCTAGGGTATAGAAACAAATCACAGAGCACAAAGTACCTAGCCTACCTTTTCTGTGATGGAGTTTCAAGAAGTAGGTTTATATGTACAATGATGATAGTGGTCAGCCTATACTATCTCACAGATCAGGAATAGGAGCAGAAAAGTCAGAAAGCACTGAAGAACTAGACCTATCTGACCTAGTGCTTAGCATAGTGACTAGCATATAGCAGACACCTAATAAATGTTTATTAACTGACTGATCAGTGACTAGATTGACATGTTGTAGGAGTTATACATATATCCAGGTATCAGTGACTTTATAAAGTATTCAGTGCATATAATGGCAAATATTTATTACTAAACAAGTCAATTACTATATTAAGCTATATTTGTGTAACAGCAAGCATCCCAGCATCTCCAGGGTGTCTGCCAATACAGGTTCTTGGATCTGCTTTGTTAAAAGAAAGCAACTCAAAATGGGTTAACAAGTTTACTTTAATCAGTCAGACACGTTTACCTTGTTCAGGAGAAAAGGTCAGCACCCTGAACCTCAAAGTATACAGGCATAATTATCAAGACAGAAACATCAAGTACACAGATTTCCAAACTGTCCAACCATTACATCCATACCCAGCCAACATCTGGGTTTCCACATTCTGGGTTTTTCAAAGCTGGGGGACTCTCAACAACGGCTTCCCAGAATTCAGATCAAATCACAGAACACCTCTCAAAGTGAGTTCCAAAACAAAGCTACACATCAGGGCTTATATAGCCTTCTCCTGGCTCAGAGAATGTAACAAGCTTATTGACTCACCGGCCAATCAAGAAGTATCTACTGAAAAACAAGCCTCCCACCCCAGGCTTCAGGTGCACATTAGCCTAGGGGCAGGGAAGATCTTTAAAATTTACATTCTTATTACATTGTATCTACTGAAAAACAAGCCTCCCACCCCAGGCTTCAGGTGCACATTAGCCTAGGGGCAGGGAAGATCTTCAAAATTTACATTCTCATTACAATTTGTTATGGACATTTCAATATTTTGCTATTATGTTATTTGCTTGTTATGTATTATGTTTGTAGCACTCTATAGCATAGCAACAATTCTTATTTGTGTACTGTTTCTTTTTTAATTGTTTGAGGGTTTATTTAACACAAAAGTGCAAAGTTTTGTATTCTTTTTCTTCACTCCTCAGTCTAGCATTTGGATTGGTTATCTTATTAGCTAGATGGGTTCATATCTCAACCGTAGCTTTCCAATTCTTAGAGGAAACATTGTGAACAATCTCAACACAGTAAGATTTGTTGCACTTCAGAAGTACTTTTAGCTCTTTGACGTGCACCAAAAACTTCCTGAATCTACTTGTTAACATGTGTTTTATCTTCTCATTACTTCCATGATCAATGTTGGGCATCAAAATCTGGCCTTTTAATCATCTTTGTACTTTTCAATCATGTTTACGCCAGTTTCTCTTGATCTTGACATATCTGTCTGATAGGTGTTGGATGAACTTCTTGGCTCTCTTTTTGACGAATTTAAGCTTCACAGTAGGTCTGAGGGAAGTCATGGTGCTGGTGAAGAGATAGCAGCCCCTCCACGGGAAGCACCCTGTACTGTTTTATTCATTACTTATTTGCACATTTGCTAATGGTTATACAATTATGTTTGATCTTTATTGGACTATTGCTATTGCTATTGTTTTAGCTTATTTGCTTAATTTTGTTTTTTTTTCTGTTAACTTTGTGTTACCATGTATGTATGCTTTTACACTCTGAAATGTGTATATATTCTAAATATAACATGGGCACTTTGTTTCTGAATCACCTTATCAAGTGATGCTTTGTAAAATGATGTGTTTAATGCATATGTTGCTATTTTACATTTTTCAATGTTACTATTATCTGAGATGCAAGAAGAATATTTTAAATCATTGATGTTTGTACTTCTGTTTTATGGTTACAGATTTCAAATATACTCTAGATCATTTTTGGTAGAGACTGAAAAATTTCTGGCACTTAGAGAAATGTAGCCCACTAGAATTGCCATGGAGATAGCACCAAGCCTCCATTAGCCAGTGATATGTTGGAACTGTAACTTCTCAGAAGAGTTTTAAAAGAATTCTAAAAAAAAATTCACATAAAAAGGAGACTGAAGAAACAGGTTTGGTTTCTGGAGGCATCCTTCATTTTAGCATTATGTGAACTTCCCACAATTACAGTTGGGGTTCCAGTTTTATTCTGTTCAGCTCTTTCCCATGAAGCTTCTAATTTTTTTTTTTTTTTTGCTACTGCAGTTAGTGATAACAGTTGATCTGGGGCCAAGAGAGACTATGACAAGTGCTGATTGTATCATGTTTGGTTAGACCCCTATTGTTCCTTAGACACAATCTCCCTCTCCTATGACGGAGTCAGAGAAGGAAATAGCATCCTTTACCCCTGCCTCAAGAGTTGAGGAAAAACAATACTCTGCTGCAGTTGGTAGCATCCCAATCTGTTTAGTATGTGCACAGACTGTTCTCCTCCTGCCCACTTCTCTGTTCTTTTCTTTCCTACCAATTTGCCGTTGTTATATAAAGAAATTAATAGTCACCAATCCTTTCTTGCTGTATAATCAATGTTAATGTTTCAGGTAGAGGATGCAAAAACATGTCCACCTAGGAAAATCAAGAAACCCATCCAGCTTCTAGCAAGAGAAAAGCAGAATAATGATTTCATACCCAAAAGACTGCAGATTTTTTTCAGTCTGTTTGCAGTCACCTTCATTAGCTGCCTTAAAGTTGATTTATAGGAAAAATATAAATATGAAAGATTAATAAGTTGAAACAAATACAATATTTGCTTGAGAGAAGATAAGCCTCTTGGGGGTAAACTCAAGCCAGTCCAAGTAGGAACACTTCCCATGGATCCTTTTTCAATATTTTTCCTCTGATGCCTTCCTGGAACTCCATGTCCCCTTCCTTATGGGTCAAGAAGAATATTTACAGAGTAAGGGAATTCTCTCAACCCCCTTGCTCATAATCAACTATACCTATGTCACTATTTCTTTATATAGATAGCCCTGTATTACATACCCATGGAATTATTGTTAGTCTCTTTTAGTTCATCCCAAAATGTGGATGCAGGAAACTGGGCCAAGACTATAACTTCTGACCAATGTTCCCTATATTCTCATTATATATCATTTTAAGTTTTAAAAAACACTCTCTTCATAATAATACTTTGAGATAGGTTTCCTTCTGACACATAGATGCTACTGCTAGGTATATACCCTTAAGGAGATTAAAAAAATAAAGACCCCATGTGTATCAAAATATTTATAGGAGTACTTTTAATAGTATCAAAGAACTGGAAACAAAGTAGTTACCTATAAATTGAACGATGACTAAACAAATTGTGGTAGCTGAATGTAAATACTAATATGCCATAAGAAAAAAATGACTAAGAATTCAGAGAAGTATTTATGGACATATTAACTGGTGCAAATAATATAAGCAGAACCAAAAAAGATATAGACATTATATATAATTACACATATATCATATATAATTATACACACAATGACTACAACAGTATAAAAGATAAACAAGAGCAACAAAAAATCAAAGGCTGAATAATTAATATTTTAATAGATTCCTATCAATATCTTTTGTTTTTATGTAAATGTAATGGTAATGGTTATTTGAAGATCTTCCCCTGACCCTTACTAGACCTTAGGAAATTTGAAGACCTTCCTTGCCCATTATGGGTCAGATGTAATCACATGGAGCCCCTGGTGGCAAGAGCTTGCTGAAAAGGTGGAACAGGAAGGGTGGGGCAGGAAGAAGCAGAGCAGAACATGCAAAAGCTGGGAGTGGGCAGAGCTGAGGCAGAGAAACTACTGGGAGAGAGGGACATTTGTGTTAAGGGAACCTGTTTTGTTTTGAAGGCCTGAAGTAGGGAAGGCTTGGGGATGTTGGTGCTTGATGTATTGACAATATGTACCAACTTCTTGATTGCTATGATGGATTTCACTTTCTGGTGTCTGGATTCAGCTTTCTGGTATTTGAATAAATGTCTTGGTTCTGTTTTCCATGTGGAGAGTCTGTTATGTTTTGCAATTCAGCACTATGCCATTATTTTCATAGCAGCTGTGGGTGCTGTGAATGTCACATTGGCATGATAATAACCTAGGTTTCCCCCTTTTATTCCTCCCCCATACAAAGACTCATGTTTCACAAATTATTTAAACAAGAGGAAGAAAAAAAATGTAGCAAAACAGATTTTAATATTCTGGTGTAATATGAAATATGACATGTCCCTTTCCCCTCTCCCCACTCTCCTCACCTCTCTGTAAGCAGCAAGAGGAAGAGTCTTCTCACATCATTGTTCTTAGGCCAAATTTGTTTTTTATAATTTTTGCAGCACTCATTTTTAAAATTGTTTTTGCTTGCTTCTTTATTTGTTTATTTTTAGTTATAAAAAATTCATTTTCACAAGACTTTGAGTTAAAAATTTTCTTCCTGTCTTTCCCCTACCCACCACCCCAAAACAGCTATCCCACTGAATACTCCCTGCCCCAATCTGCTCTCTCCTATATCTTCTCCCATACCCCCTCCAACTTTCCAGTAGGGCAAGATGTATCTCCATACCCCAGTGCCTATATATCTTGTTTCCCAGTTGCATGTAAAAAATAATGATAATAATAATTTTTTAAACAACTGATTTTAAAACTTTGAATTCTAGATTCTTTCCCTTCTTCCCTCATCACTCCCCCCTTTCTAGGAAAATATACAATTCAATATATATTGTACATGTGTGGTTATACAAATCATTCCCATAGTAGATATATTGTGAAAGATTGATTATATTTTCCTCCATCCTATTTTCTTGTCCTATTTTCTACTTTGAATCTGTCCCTTTTCAAAAATGTGTGCTTTTAATTACCCTTTCCCCCATTCTGCCCTCCTATCTACCATCTCCCTTTATCCTCTTCCCCCCTACTCTCCTGTAGGACAAGATACCCTATTTAGTGTGTATGTAATTCCCTCCCTAATCCAAATTCAGCGAGAATAAGGTTGACTCATTCTCTTTTGCCTTCCTGTTCTTCCCCTACATTGTAACAATTTTCCCTTGCCTCTTCTATATAAGATAATTTACCCCATTTTGTATCTCACCATCTCCTGTCATTATATTCCTCTCTCACCTCTCAATTTCACTTTTTAAGTATCATTCCTTCCTATTCAATTGGTCCTGTGCCTCTATGTATGTATACCTATACACACACACACACACACATATATATATATATATACATGCACTCTCACGTATCTATTCATATGGCCATATATCCTCCTATGTAGACACATATATGTACATATATATGTACATAAACACACACCAACATATATATATATATATATATATATATATTCCCTTAAACTAGTCACATACTGAGAAAAGTTCCATAAGTTACAATTATTGTTTTTCCATGTAGGAATGTAAATAGTTCAATTTTAATAAGTTCATT
>NW_027185735.1:7558499-7565392 GCF_028583685.1 Petaurus breviceps papuanus
CACTCTCATGTATCTATTCATATGGCCATATATCCTCCTATATAGACACATATATGTACATATATATGTACATAAACACACACCAACATATATATATATATATATATATATTCCCTTAAACTAGTCACATACTGAGAAAAGTTCCATAAGTTACAATTATTGTTTTTCCATGTAGGAATGTAATAGTTCAATTTTAATAAGTTCATTGTGATTTCTTTTCCCTGTTTACCTTCTCATCCTTCTCTTGCTTCTTATATCTGAATTTCAAATTTTCTATTCAGTTCTGGTTTTCTCATCAAGAATGCTTGAAAGTCCTCTATTCCATTGAATTACCATATTTTCCCCTGAAACATGATACTCAGTTTTTCTGGGTAGGTAATTCTTGGCTTTAATCCCAGCTCCTTTGACCTCCAGAAAACCATATTCCAAGCCCTTCGATCCCTCAGTGTAGAAGCTGCCAGATCCTGTGCTATCCTCATGTTGTTTCCACAATATTCATATTGTTTCTTCCTGGCTGCTTGTAATATTTTCTCCTTGATCTGGGAATTCTGGAACCTGGCTATAATATTCCTAGGAGTTTTCTTTTTGGGATCTTTTCCAGGAGGTGATTGGTGTATTCTTTCAACCTCTATTTTGCCCTCTGGTTCTAAAACCTCAGGGCTATTTTACTAGAGAAGTTTTTGAAGGATGATTTCTAGCTTCTGTTTTTGATCATGGCTTTCAGGTAGTCTGATAATTTTTAAATTATCTCAAATTATCTCTCCTGGATCTATTTTCCAGGTGAGTGATTTTTTTCAGTGAGATATTTCACATTGCCTTCTACTTTTTTCATTTGTTTGGATCTGTTTAATAACATCTTGATTTCTCATAAAGTCACTAGCTTCCATTTCCTCCAATCTCATTCTGAAGGAATGATTCTCTTCAGTGCGCTTTTGAGATTCTTTTTCCATCTGGCAAATTTGGCTTTTCAAGGCATTCTTCTCCTCATTGGCTTTTTGAATCTCTTTTGCCATTTGAGTTAGTCTATTTTTTAAGGTGTTATATTCTTCAGTCAGGTTGTTGACTCTCATTTCACAATTTTATTGCATCGTCCTCATTTCTCTTCCCAGTTTTTCCTCTACTTCTCTTATTTGGTTTTCAAAATCTTTCTTAAGCTCTTCTATGGCCTGTAACCAATTCATACTTTTCTTGGAAGCTTTTTGTGTAGGAGTTCTGATTTTGTTGTCTTCCTCCTGTTCCATGCTTTGATCCTTTTTGTCCCCAAAAAGGAATACAAAGTCAGATTGCTGGGCTTGTTTTCCTTCCTTTGCTTGCTCATGTTTTACTCAATCATTTGACTTTTGAGCTTTTTGCCACAGTAGAACTCTGCTTCCAGAGAGGATAACCCTGTCCCAAATTGCTGGGGTTTTTTCAGCTGCTGAAGGTATTAGTTGGGTGCCCTCTCTGAAGCCTCCATAAGCTCTGGCTCACTGGTCACACACCCCAGGACCTCCACCTTAGACAGCAATCCACATCCAAGCAGTTTAAAGTAAGAGCTATTACCCCTCAGACTGGTTGCTTGGTCCCTCTCCAATTTGCAATATGAGAGCTCTGAAGCAGCCATGCAGCACCGTGCCTCAGCCAGTTCTCCATTTGGGGTGAGAGGCCAAACTGAACTCTTGGACCCCCTGGTCTTACAAAGTCTGCACTGACCTCTCACTTTGTGTTTGGCATTTATGGGTTGATAAATCAGGAAACTGCCACTGCTGCTGGTGATCCACTCTCCCGAAGTCCCTCAAGTCATGGCTGGTCATGGCCACCATGAGGCTAAAACTGTGGGGTGGGCTCACACAGGATTGAGTTTTGCCCCCAATGTGCTTCAATGGACCCTTCCTGTCCACCTTCTGGGCTGCCTTCCGTGGGAGATTTGTTTCTCTCTGTCACTAAAGTTTGTTTAGAGTAATTTTTTATATGTACTTGAGGTGGTTTGGGGGGAGCGCAGTTTTCCTTCTTTTATGATGCCATCTTGGCTCCACCCCCTCAAGTTAGTCTATTTTTTAAAGTATTATTTTCCTCAGTCAGGTTGTTAACTTGCTTTTCATGATTTTCTTGTATCATTCTCATTTCTCTTCCCAATTTTTCCTCTACTTCTCTTACTTGATTTTCAAAAGCCTTCTTGAACTCCTCCATGGTGTGTAAGCAGTTCATATTTTTCTTGGAAGCTTTTGATGTAGGAGTTCTGACTTTACTGTCTCCCTCCCACTCCATGCCTTGTTGATTTTTGTCCCCTAAAAAGATATTTCTGTCTGTTTGTCCTTCCTCTGCTTGCTCATATTCCCAGCCAATTGCTTGACTTTTGAGCTCTTTGCCACCAGAGAATTCTGCTTCCAAAGAGGAGAACTTTGTCCCAAATTGCTGGGTTTTTGCAGCTGCCACAGAAATTAGGAGGGCACCCTTTGTGCAGCCCCCACAGGCTCTGTCACCTGGCCACACACCCCAGGACCTCCACCCAAGACAGTGATCCAGATCCAAGCAGGTTAAAGCAAGAGTGATTACCCTCTGAATGGTCACTTGGTCCCCCTTCAATCTGCAGGACAGGAACTCTGAAGCAGCCATGTAGTGGCTGCACAGCCATCATGCCTCTGCCACTTATTTCCCTCAGGGCAGGGGCTGGACCATGCTTTTCCATCCCCTCCCCACAGCCCCCCCAGTTCCAACAGAGTGCCACACTGATCTTTTTTTGCTCTTTGGCATTTATGGGTTGAGGAGTCTGGAAACTGCCACAGCTGCTGGTGATTCACTGTCCTGAAGTCTGCTCTGGCCACTGTGGTTAGGGGTGCCTGGGGCTAAAACTGTGGGCTCACGCAGGGCTGGGCTTGGCTCCCAGTGTGCTGCTATGGACCCTTTAGGCCTATCAGTCTGCCTTCAGCAGGAGAATTGTTTATCTCTGTCACTCTGTGGGTTCTGTAACTCTAAAATTTGTTTAGAGTCATATTTTATAGGTATTTGGGGTGTTTATTGGGGGAGCTTACTGAGTTTTCCTGCTTGTGTGCCTCTATCTTGGCTCTGCCCCCGTTTTTTGTCTTGTGGTTTTTGTTAACTTTGCTATTTTGTTGTAGTCATTGTGTGTATTGTTTTTTTTCTAGTTCTGCTTACTTTAATCCAGTTCATTTAAATCCATGCTTCTCTGTATTCATTATGTTTGTCATTTTTAATGGTACATTAATATTACATTACCTTTATGTACCAGAGTTTATGTTAGCAATTTCTTTTTGCTACCTGTGATAGTAATGGCAATTAAAGATTCCCCTGTATTGGCTTGGTTTTCAAATTGATTGTATTAAAACCCAGAGTTTGTTAATCCCACCTGTGGGATGGGCTTGTTGATGTGAAAAGAAAGTCCTGAAGTGGGAGGAGCTGGTGATGTAGATTTGGAGAGACAGGAGAGAGGCGGAAGATCTTTTTTTGGAAGCAGCACCTCGTGGAGAGAGAGAGGCTAAGAGGATTGCTGGTGGCCACTTTGAATTGCCCTGGACTTTTGAGACCTGCCCCCTGAGCTGCCAAGGACTGAGGAGACATGGCTGTTTTGCTGGTACTTTGTCTGTCTGTTTTGATGTTGTTTTGCCAGATTTGTCCACTGGTGAAAGACAGTCCTTTTGTTGAAGAAGTCCTGGAACCTGGCTGTTCGCTAAGAAGCCCTGAGACTGTCCTGCAGACAGAGAGTGAATACTGTCCACTGGTGAGGGACAGTACTGTTGTTGCAGGGGTCTGGAGACTGTCCTGCAGACAGAATGAATACTGTCCACTGGTGAAGGATAGTGCTGTTGTTGCAGGGGTCTGGGAGCCTTTCTGTTGGTACAGAAGCCCTGAAGAAGGATTTTCTTGTTGTATGTTTACAGAAATCCTGGGAGAGGGCTTTGCTAATGTGTTCAGGGGTTCTAGGACTATTCTACAGACAGAGGATGAATTCATGAAGAGACTGGCAATGTATCTTGTGGCCTTGCTAAGCCTTGTCTCCCCAGGAACTAAGATTGCTGAGAACTTGCCTCGAGTCAAGATGAAGAAAAGACCTCCATTTGGGTATTAAGTGCTGTGTTTAAACTTGATGTAACTCTGGGGTAGATTCAATTGTGATCCAGGGGTGGGGAACTTTTGACCTTATGTTTGGAAACTAATCTACATTTGAGAAGAGGGGCTTTGTGGTGGACTTAATTAAGGTATAGCCTAGGGGTGGAGAAGTATTTAGAACAGAGACTTTGTAATTGATTGAATGATTGAAAGGTCCTGGGAAGTTGCCTTCTTTTGGCATTACATTACACTACCTCAAAAAGTGATGCTATAAATATTTTGGTGAATATAGAGCTTTACTTTTTGTTAATGACTTCCTTGGGGGTATATATCTAGAAATTTTAGTCACTTTATTGGTATAGTTAAAAAAATGCTTTCCAGAATGGTTGTACTATTTCACAGCTCATCTACCAGTGCATTTGTGCAACTGACTTCCCGTAACACTTCCAACATAAATTATTCCTATCTTTTGTCCTCTTTGCTAATTTTCTGGGTAAAGTGAAATCTTAATGGTTGTAGGAATTTGTATTTTTCTTAGTTATTTAAAGCATTTTTCAAATGGTTGATAATAGTTTGTGATTGTTCTTTTGAAGATTGTTTGTCTATATCTTTTGACCATGTCTGCATTAGGGAATGAGTAGCTATCTATCTCTCTTTTTCTGTCTCTGTGTCACTGTCTACACCCTTATCAGATATGTTTGATACAAAAACTTCTTTCTCAGTTGATTGTTTCTTTTTTTTCCTTATGGTTGTATTAATTTTGTTTTGGCAAAAGTTTAAAATTTAATGTAGTCAAAATTATCTATTTTTTGTTTGTAACTATTTCTATCTTCTGCTTGTTGATGAATTCTCCTTCTGATCATAGTTATATAAGATAGATGATTTAGTTCTCATCATTTTTAAATGACATGATTTTTACTATTTAAGTAAAATAGTCATTTTGAGTTTATTATAATATATGGTGTAAGATTTTGAGATAAAACTAACTTCTGGCAAACTTTTGCAGTTTTCCTTCATTTCTTGTCAAATATGGCCTTATCTTTATATTCTTGTGTTTACTGAACAACAGGTTATTGAATTCTGTTTTTTTCATTCTTACTTATCCAGTTTGTTTCATCGATCTGCTTTTCTATCTAATCAGTATCATACAATTTTTATGATGATGTCAAAATGAACAATGACTACTACTAAACAAAAAAGAAGTATGTGGCACAGTGCAAAGAGTGCCCAGCCCTGGAGTTAAGAAGACCTTGGTTCAAATTCAGCCCCAGACAGCTATGTAATTCTGGGCAAGTCATTTAATCCTGCTTGCCTCAGTTTCCTCATCTGTTAAATGAGCTGGAGAAGGAATTGGCAAACCACTCCAGTATCTTTTCCAGGAAAACCCAAATGGGGTCATTAAGAGCTGGACATGACTGAAACAACTAAACAACATCACTAAATAATATTTTCTGGAGTCTGGAAGTGTTATTCCCCTTTTATCCCTACTATTCCTTTCTCACCATTTCCCCTTATATTGTAGATATTTTGTCCCTTGAGATGAAAAGTATTCTATCTCTGTTACTTTGACTGGTACACTGAATCTGTAAATTAATTTTTTCAGTATCTTTTTTTTTTCTAAAACTGGATCTTAAGTACATGGGCTATTCATGGATCTAATCCAGCTACTGATTACACAAAAGCTTTGACCTGCTTCATTTCTGACCTGGGCCAGTACTCCCCTCTTTAGGCAGTCTGATGGTTTTCCTACTCTTGGGAGTTTACCATAATGATGCTGAACTTAGCGAAGGCACCAGTTTACATAGGCCACTGCAGTTTATGATTTCTGAGCTCTGCCAGCCTCTGTTTTCTTGGTGGTTAGGAATATAGGAATGTACTTCCTTTCTTAATGTAGTATTGATATTCTTATTAAATTTAAATGGTGAAACTATGAGCACTCACTAACACTCTAAGTATTTAATTTATTCTCCATTTCTTTGAGAAGTATTGTGTAATTGTATCTGCAAACATATTGGGTATACTTTTGTAGATCAATTTCCATTTTATTCATTTTATAGTTCCTTTGAATGGGACTTCCTTTTCCTTCTTGGATTTTATTATTATCATATAGAAATAAATATTTTTTATCTCTTGGGTTTATTTTGTCACCTACTATTTTTTTCAATTAGTTTCTTTCCTTAGTCCCTAGGATTTTCTAAGTAAACCAATGTCACCAACAAATAATAAGCCTTGTCTTTTCTTTGCTCATCATTATGCTTTTAATTTCTTTCACTTGTCTTGTTGCTATTGCTTAGATGTCTAAAACTGCATCAAATAATATTAAAGAAATGGATATTCTTGATTTATTTGTGTATTTATTGGGAAGCCTTACAGTGTTTTTTTCATTTCATATAAATGCAGTCTTTCAGGTTTTAATAGATACTTTTAAATCATATTAAATTGGTTCTTCTCTTCTTATGATTTCTAGGAATTTTAAAGCATAAATGAGGTTTGCATTTTCTCAGAGACTTTTCTGCATCTACTGATACAGTTATGTGGTTTTGGATAGTTTTTAAAAACATATTTATTTATTTTGGTTTTCAACATTCACTTCACATGATTTTGAGTTTCAATTTTTCTCCCCGTCTCTCCCCTCTCTCCACCCCAAAATGGCATACAATTTGATATAGTCTCTACATATATATATATATATATATATTCATGTTGAGCCTATATTCATATTAGTTACATTGTAAAGAATAATTAGAACTAAGGGGAAAACCATGAGAAAGAACAAAGAACAGAGAGAGAGAGAGAGAGAGAGAGAGAGAGAGAGAGAGAGAGAGAGAGAGAGAGAGAGAGAGAGA
>NW_027185735.1:7565492-7596262 GCF_028583685.1 Petaurus breviceps papuanus
GAGAGAGAGAGAGAGAGAGAGAGAGAGAGAATAATATGCTTTAGTTTGCATTAAAACTCCATAGTTCTTTTTCTAGATTTGGATAATATTTTCCATCATGAGTCCTTTCTAGTTGCATTGCCTAGAAGAGATAAGTCTATCAAAGTTAGTCATCGCACATTGTAGCTGTTACTGTGTACAAATGTTCTCCTGGTTTGGCTCATTTCACTCAGCATCAGTTCATTCAAGTCTTTCCCGGTTTTCCTGAAGTCTGCCCGCTCATCATTTCATATAGCAAAATAATATTCCATTACATTCATATACCACTTGTTCAGCCATTGTCCAACTGATGGGCATCCCCTCAATTTCCAATTCTTTGCCACTACAAGAAGAGCTCCTATAAAAATCTTTTTTTTTTACTTTTTTTTTTTTGACGACAATTGGGGTTAAGCAACTTGCCTAAGGTCACATGGCTAGTAAATGTTAAGTGTCTGGGATCGGATTTGAACTCAGGTCCTCCTGACTGCAGGGCCAGTGCTCTATTCACTGAGCCACCTAGCTGCCCCACATATAAATATTTTTTTGTACATATGGATCCTTTTCTCATTTTCATGGGATATAGCCCTAGAAGTGGTGATGCTGAGTCAAAAGCTATGCACAGTTTTATATCCCTTTGGGCAAAGTTCCAAATTGCTTTCCAGAATGGTTAGACCAGTTCACAAATTCACCAACAATGCATTAGTGTTCCAATTTTCCCACATCTTCTCTAGCATTTGTCATTATCCTTTTTAGTCGTGTTAGCCAATCTGATAGGTGTGATATGTTACCTCAGTGTTGTTTTGCTTTGCATTTCTCTAATCAATAGTGATTTGTAGTGTTTTTATATGAATATAGATGGCTTTATTTCTTCAGCTGCAAATTGCCTATTCATATTCTTTGAACAATTATCCATTGGGAAATGACTTGTGTTCTTATAAATTTGACACAGTTCTCAATATATTTTAGAAATGAGGCCTTTATCAGAGATACTAGTTGTAAAAATTCTTTCCCAATTTTCTGCTTTCCTTCTTTATCTTGGTTGCACTGGTTTTATTTGTACAAAATCTTTTCAATTTAATGTAATAAAAATTAACCTTTTGCATTGCATAATATTCTCTATCTCTTATTTGGTCATAAATTCTTCCCTTCTCCATAAATCTGACAGGTTAACTATTCCTTGCTCTCTCAGTTTGCTTACAGTATCAGCCTTTATATCTAAATTATGAACCCATTTTAATTTTATCTTGGTATAGACTGAGATGTTGTTCTATGCCTAGTCTCTGCCATAATGTCTCCTAGTTTTTCAATCATTTAATTAATTCACTTCACTTAAAGTCAGTGAAAGAGTCCTTGTATTTGATACTTTTGTCAGATGAGAATATATCTTGAGTGAATCAATCAGAGATATGAACAACGTGTGTGTGTGTTTCTTTTACTCAAGGTATTACAGACTGGTGTGGCAGAAATGGGCTCCTTTTCTACAAGGAATCCATACCTAAGGTAGGAATAGCTTAAAGATTCTAGCAAAAGTACTTCCAGGAGCCATGAGTTATTCTTTTGTTACATATGCTCGCTAAGTTTTTCACTGGGCTTTGTAATGATTTGTGGGAGATTGTGTCACAGACTTTGGGGGAAAACTTGTAGTATTTTTAAAAATATTCTGACCAAGATAATTACTAGCTGCGTCATGATGAATGACTTATGTAACTCTTTTAATTTCATCATTTGTAAGATGAGGATTAAAAACAAACAAAATTAATTGGATGGAGCCAAGATGGTGGAATACAGGCAGCAACTTAAGTGAACTCTCCCAACATTCCCTTCCAAACAACTTTAAAATAATGTCTTAAATTGAATTCTGAAGTGACAGAGTCAATAAAAAGTCAGGGTGAGACATTTTTATATCCCAAGACAACATAAGCAGTTGGCAGCAGAGGTCTGTAACACTGAGTATGCTGTGGCATACTTACATTTTAATGGGGGGGGTAGCAACATGTAAAAGATTAGTGAAAATTTAGGGGAATGTATGTATACATGTATCATGTCATGAAATTTGCAAGAAAAACTTATTTGGAAGACTGGATCTAGGAAAGATAAGACAAAAACCTGACAATTAGGACTCAGGATGGGTTTGAGTTAGTATTTAAATCACAGAGCTGGATTTATAGCAAGGGTGATGCTTTGTTGTAGCAAGCTGAATATGTGTATTCCATGGTAACACTAGCAGAAGATTTTGGAGGCAGTTGAAAATGTGGTAATGACAGCTTTGATAGCCCTCAGCCCAGAGATGGCAAAAAGGTCTGATAACTGATCAGAAAGAGATTATAGGGGACCCCTTGCTGGTACTGGGTGCAGAACCCTGTTGCATTGCCTATATGAAGTAATGGGTTGCAATTCCAGGGTGAATTGTAGTCACAGGCAAGCAAAAAGGTCCTACTCACAGTTCCAGGTGAAGAAGTGTGCTTGTGGTCAGTCACTCACAAGGGATCAGGGACTATGGTCATCATTCCAAGTAATAAGTGAGCATTAGCAATTGTAGCTACAGAAGAAGAGACCAGGGCCAAGAGGAGTACAAGCACATTTGGCTCCAGTGCAGTCAGGTCTCTGTAAGAAAAGACCATAGCAGAGTACAGGAGAGCAGTGACCACAACTCCCCTTGAATCATATCCCCTTGGAAGTACAGAAAACTTACAGACACTAAGAATTAGCCCTGAAAAGAACAGCATGTTCATACACACAGACACACACACATGCCTGAAGCTTGGGACAGTGCCCCCTTACAGAAGAAGCAGAGCCTAACTTTAACATAAAGTCAAAGGTCAAGAAATAGGATGGAAAAGTGAGCAAAAAACAACAACAACGAACTTGATCATTAACAGTCATTGGTGACAAGACAAATCAAGATACAAACTCAGAAGAAGACATAGGTGTCAAAGGATGTATAAGTAAAGCTTAAATGATGTAATGTGAAATGGAGGTAAGCCCAACAAGATTTCCTGAAAGAGTTCGAAAAGAATTTTAAAACAAAATAAGAGAGGTAGAGGAATTTGGGAAAAGAAATGGGAGTGATGCAAGAAAATTGTGAAAAAGATTTAACAGCTTGGTAAAAGAGGCACAAAATAAATACCAAAGAAAATAAAACCCTAGAAAATAGAAATGAAGTGGGTGGAGCCAAGAAGGCAGAGTAAAAGTAGGAACTTGCCTGAACTCTCCCCCAAACCCCTCCAAATACAATAAAAATGACTCTAAACAAATTTTAGAGCAGTAGAACACACAAAAAGACTTAGTGGAACAATTTTCTAGCCCAAGAAAACCTGGGTGGTCAACAGGAAAGGTCTGTAGCACTCTGAGGGAAGAGTACCAACCAGAGTGGACCATGCCAGCAAAGACAGGGCCAGAACAGGCCTTGAGGCATTGAATCACTGGCAGCTGTGGCAGTTTCTAGACTTCTTTTTTTTCAAATGCTTTATTAACTTCTGATTTACATCATTCGTTTCCACCAGATTTTGAGTTACAAATTTTCTCCCTGTTTTTCCCCTACCCACCCCCCCAAAATAGCAGTCCCACAGGATATCCCATCGTCCAATCTGCTCTCTCCCATACCCCTTTCGACTTTTCCAGTGGATCCCTATGCCCCAGTGCCTGTATATCTTATTTCCCAATTACGTGTAAAATAGTATTGATAATAGCACACACACACACACACACACACACACACACACACATACACATATATATATATATATATACATATTTGAATATTTGATTTTAAAACTTTGAATTCCAGATTCATTCCCTTCCTCCCTTGTCACCCACCCTTATTGGGACGATAAGCAGTTCAGTTTAGGATTTACATGTGTGGCTAATGCAAAACAATAACATAGTAGATATATTGTAAAAGGCTGACTATATTTTCCTCCCTCATATCCCACCTCCCATTTGTTCTATTCTGTCACTTTTCAAAAGTGGGGGCTTCCAGCTTCCCTCCCCCCAGCCTGCCCTCCCTTCCATCATCGCCCCTCTCATACCCTTCCACCCCCCACTCTCCTGTAGGGTGAGATACCCTATTTAGTGTGTATTTCATTCCCTCCTCAAGCCAAATTCAATGGGAATAAGATTGACCCATTCCCTTTTGCCTTCCTGTTCTTCCCCTCCATTGTAACCATTTCCCCTTTCCTCTTCTGTATGAGATAGTTAACCTCATTCTGTCTCTCCCCATCTCCTCTCATTGTATTCCTCTCTCACCTCTTAATTTCACCTTTTAAGTATCACCCCTTCCTGTTAAATTGGTCCTGTGCCTTCTATGTATACCTGTAAACATATATACACACATTCACATATGTATTCATATGCCCATATACCCTCATATATACACATATATTTCTATTCCCTTCTGTAGCAGCAAGCACCCCAAGCGTCCTCAGGGTTTGCAGCTACCACAGGTTCTTGGATCTGCTTTGTTAAAGGAAAGCAACTCAAAATGGGTTAACAAGCTTACTTTAATCAGTCAGACATATATCGTTTACCTTGTTCAGGAGAAAAGGTCAGCACCCTGAACTTCAAAGTATACAGGCATAATTATCAAGACAGAAACATCAAATAGACAGATTTCCAAACTGTCCAACCATTACATCCATACCCAGTCAACATCTGGGTTTCCACATACTGGGTTTTTCAAAGCCGGGGGACTCTCAACAACGGCTTCCCAGAATTCAGATCAAATCACAGCACACTTCTCAAAGTGAGTCCCAAAATAAAGCTACACATCAGGGCTTATATAGCCTTCTCCTGGCTCAGAGAATGTAACAACCTTATTGACTCACTGGCCAATCAAGAAGTATCTACTGAAAAACAAGCCTCCCACCCCAGGCTTCAGGTGCACATTAGCCTAGGGGCAGGGAAGATCTTCAAAATTTACATTCTTATTACACCTTCCACTACTGAGAAAAGCTTCATAAGTTACAATTATTGTTTTTCCATGTAGGAACATTAATAGTTCAACTTTGATAAGTTCCTAATGATTTCTTTTCCCTGTTTACCTTCTCATGCTTCTCTTGCTTCTTGTATTTGAATGTCAAATTTTCTGTTCAACTCCAGTTTTTTCAGCAAGAATGCTTGAAAGTCCTCTATTCCACTGAATGACTATATTTACCCATGAAACATGATACTCAGTTTTGCTGGGTAGGTGACTCTTGGTTTTAATCTAGCTCCTTTGCCCTCTGGAATATCATATTCCAAGCCCTTCGATCCCTCAGTGTAGAAGCTGCCAGATCCTGGGTTATCCTGATTGTGTTTCCACAATATTCAAATTGTTTCTTCCTGGCTGCTTGTAATATTCTCTCCTTAATCTGGGATTTCTGGAACCTGGCTATAATATTCCTAGGAGTTTTCTTTTTGGGACCTTTTTCAGCAGGTGATCGGTGGATTCTTTCAACCTCTAATTTGCCCTCTGATTCTAAAACATCAGGGCAGTTTACTTTGAGAACTTCCTGGAGGATGATTTCTAGTTTCTTACTTTGATCATAGCTTTCAGGTAGTCCAATCATTTTAAAATGATCTCTCCTGGATCAATTTTCCAGGTCAGTGGTTTTTCCCATGAGATATTTCACATTGCCTTCTATTCTTCATTTTTTTGGCTCTGTTTAACAGCATCTTGATTTCTCATAAAGTCATTAGCTTCCATTTGCTCCAGTCTAATTCTGAAGCCATGTTTCTTCTCATTGAGCTTTTGATATTCTTTTTGCATCTGGCAAATTCGGCTTTTCAAGGCATTCTTCTCCTCATTGCCTTTTTGAGCCTCTTTTACCATTTGAGTTAGTCCATTTTTTAAGGTAATATTTTCCTCAGTCAGGCTGTTGACTCTCTTTTTGAAATTTTCTTGCATTGTTCTCATTTCTCTTCCCAATTTTTACTCCACTTCTCGTATATGCTTTTTAAGGTCCTCTATGGCCTGTAACCAGCTCATATTTTCCTTAGAAGCTTTTGGTGCAGGAGTCTGATTTTACTGTCTTTCTCCTGTTCCATGCTTTGCTCCTTTTTGTCCCCAAAATAGGAGTGTAATGTTGGAATCTTCTGTCTGATTTCTTTCCTTTGCCTGGTTATGTTGCCCCTCAGTCACTTGACTCCTGAGCTTTTTGCCACAGTAGGACTCTGCCACCAGAAAGGGGAGCTTTCATCCTAAATGCTGGGGTTTTCTCAGCTGCCGGAGGTATTAGATGGGTACCTTCTCTGAGGTCTTCACATGCTCTGGCAAGCTGGACATACACCCCCGGACCTCCACCCTAGACTGCAATCCAGATCCAAGCAGGTTAAAGCAAGAGTGATTACCCCTCAGACTGCTGCTTGGTCCGCCTACACTCTGCAGGCCAGGAGCTGAAGCTGCCACATGGCGCTGGCTGTGCTGGCACCTCAGAGGCTTCTTGCCCTGGTGGACAAAAGCCATGCACTCCCACTTACTGGTCTCAAAGTCCAGACTGCACTGACCTCTCACTTTGTCCTTCGCATCTGTGTGTTGATAAATCTGGAAACAGCCACAGCTGCTGCTGTTCTGGAGTCCCTCTGGCCATGGCTGGTCAGGCCCACCCTGGGGCTAAAGGCTTGCCGTGGGGCTGGGCTCAGCTCCCAGAGCACTGTGCTGGCTGATTTCTGCTGGCCTGCCCTGCTGTCTTCAGCGGGAGGTTAGCTTCTCTGTGTCATTTTGTGGGTTCTGCAGCTCAAAAGTTTGTTTAGAGTCCCCTTTTTACATGGATTGGGGAAGGTGCAAGCTGGAGCAGTGGAGAAGTCCTGCTTCTACTCTGCCATCTTGGTTCTGCCTCCTCCAGTTTCTAGACTTCATAACCCACAAACACCAAAGGTAATTTAAAAGGTCAGTAGGAAAGGTCTGTCAGACCTGTGTGAGAGAGGAGCCTGGGCAGTGGCAGGGCAACAGCAGCAGAAGCAGCTGCAGCAGTGGCTGCTTCCAGAATTCTTGACCTGCAGACTGTGGGGAAAATTGAGCAGTTGATCAGAGGGTGATTGCAGGGATCTCTTTGCTGATGATGAGGCAGGATTCTTTTGCTTTGCCCTGCTTATATCTTGGTTGCAGTCCTTAGGTGAAGAGGAGTGCTGGTGTGACAAAGCTTGTGATTGTGTTGGAGAGGGAATCATCTTCACAGTTCCAAGGCAGAAAAGAGTTCTTGTGGTCAATCACAGACAAAAGCGGATGCCATGGGAGGAGTAAACACCTCTCCTTTGATCATACAACTGTGGAAGAACTAAAAAATTACAGGTTCCTAGACATATCTATGAAAATAATTACACAAAACTCCTGAATCGTGGGACAGTACACCTTCTACATTGGAAGCAGAGAAGTAGATTAACAAAGATCTAAAAAGTCAAGTAATTGTCTGGGAAAATGATCAAACAGCAGAAAAATAATCAGACTATAGAATCTTACTTTGATGACAAGGAAGAACAAAACATCCAACCAGAAGAAGACAATAAATTCAAAGCTCCTACATCCAAATCATCCAAAAAAGATTCAAATTGATCACATACCATGGAAGAACTCAAAAAGGATTTTGAAAATCCAATAAGAAAAGTAGAGGCAAAATTGGAAAGAGAAATGAGAGTGATGCAAGAAAATCATGAAAAACGAGTCAATAGCTTGCTAAAAGAACCCCCCCCCAATTCTGAAGAAAATAACACTTTAAAAAATAGACTATTTCGAATGGCAAAAGAGGTCCAAAAACCAATGGGGAGAAGAATGCTTTAACAAGCAGATTTGGTCAAATGGAAAAGGAGGTCCAAAAGTTTACTGAAGAAAATAATTCCTTAAAAATTAGAATGGAGCAAATGGAAGCTAATTACAGCCTAAGAAATCAAGAAACAGTCAAAACAAAGCCACAAGAATGAAAAAAAAAAATAGAAGACAATGTGAAATAACTCATTGGATAAATCACTGACCTGAAAAATAGATTCAGGAGAGATAATTTAAATATAATTGGACCACCTAAAAGCCACAATAAAAAAATAGCCTAGACATCATCTTTCAAGAAATTATCAAGGGAAACTGCCCTGATATTTGAGAACAAGAGGGTAAAATAGATATTGAAAGAATTAATTGATCACCTCCTGAAAGAGATCCCAAAAGCAAAACTCCTAGGAATATTGTACCCAAATTCCAGAGTTCCTAGGTAAAGGAGAAAATATTGCAATCCACCAGAAAAAGCAGTTCAAATATTGTGGAAGTTTTTGGTTTTATTTTCACCTTGACATCAAACCTTATTTTGCCTCATTTCAACCCCCACCATTGTTCATTGTTCTTCCCTTCTACTATTTAAAAAGGAAAAGAAAACAGAAAACAGAATTGGCCAAATGACAAAAGAGGCCAAAAAATTGACTGAATAGAACTCTTTCAAAACTAGAATTGTACAAAAGAGGTACAAAATCTCACTGAAGAAAATAATTTCCTAAAAATTGGAATTGGACAATTGGAAATTGATTTACTCCATAAGTCATCACGAAACAATAAAAGTCAAAAGAATGACAAAAATAGAAGAAAATATGAAATATCTTATTGAAAAAACAACTGACCTGGAAGATAGATCCAGTAAAGATAATTTAAGAATTATTGGACTACCTGAAAGCCATGATCAGAAAAAGAGTTTAGACAGCATATTTCAAGAAATTATCAAGGAAAATTTCCTTGTTATTTCAGAACCAGAGGGCTAAATAGAAATTGAAAGAATACACTTGTTTCCTCCTAAAAGAGATCTCAAAATAAAAACTCCCAGGAATATTATATCCAAATTTCAGAGCTCCCAGGTAAAAGACAATATATTACAAGCAGCCCAAAAGAAACACTTTACACATTGTGGAGCTACAATCAGAATAAAAAAATTTTAACAGTTTCCATGTTAAGAGAGCTTTGGACTTGGCATATAATATTCCAAAAAGCAAAGCAGCTAGGACTACAACCAAGAATCACCTACCGAGAAAAACAGTATAATTTTTCAAGATTAAAATAAACATTTAGTAAAATAGGGGATTTTCTAACATGACTAATGAAAGGTGCAGAGCTGAATAGAAATTTTGACTTTCAAATGCAAAGTTCAAGAGAAGCATGAAAAGGTAAACATGAAAAAGAAATCATAAAGGACTCAATAACTTAAACTCTTTATATTCCTATATAGGAAGATAAACTTGAAACTCCTAAAAATTTTTATCATTATTAGGGTAGTTAGAAGGAGTATACATAGAGAGCATGGGTATAAATTTTATGATAGGATGGTCTCAAAAATATTAAAGGGTGAGAAAGAGAGATGTGCAAAGGAAGAGGGGGAAGGGAGAGGAAAAATGAGGAAAATCATCTTACACAGAAGAGTCATGCAAGGAAGAACTTTCATAGTGGATGGGGGAAATGGTGCTTTGGGACAATGCTTCAAGTTTACTCTCATCAGAATTAGGGTATAACATACATACTCAATTGGATAAAGAGATCTGTCTTACCCAACAGAGAAGTAAGAATGAGAAAAGAATAAGAGAAGGGGGAAATAATTGAGGGAAGGGCAAAATAAGGGAGACAGTGGTCAGAAGCAAAACAGACTTTTGAGGACAGACAGGGTATAAAGAGAAAAAAAAAGTCCAGCAGTGGAAAATACAACTAGAGAAATACATAATAATCATGACTGTGAATTTATATACATACATGTGAATGTATATGGGATAAACTCACCCACAAAACAGAGGCAAGAAAACAGAATAGAACAGAAACCACAATCCAGCAATATGTTGGTTGCAAGAAACATTCTTGAAACAGAGAGGCAAACACAGAGTAAATATAAGTGGTTGGAACATAATCTATTATGCTTGAACTGAGGTAAAAAAGACAGGGATAGCGATCATGTTTTCAGACAAAGAAAAAAGCAGAAATAGACCCAATTAAAAGAGATAATCAGGGAAATTATTCTTTGCTAAAAGGTACAATAGACAATGAATTAATACCACTTTTAAATATATATGCACAAATTGGCAGAGAATCCAAATTCTTAAAGGAAAATTTAAGTGAGATGCAGGATGAAAAAGACAGTAGAACTGTATTATCTGGGAACCTCAACTTTCCCCTCTCAGAACTAGATAAATCTAACCATAATATAAAATAAGAAAGATGAATAAAATTTTAGACAAGTTAGATATGATAGGTTTCTGAAGAAAATTTGATGGGAATAGAAAAGAATATACCTTTTTCTTAGTACCTCCATAAAAATTGATTATGCATTAGGACATAAAACCTCACAAATTAATAAAAGCAGAAATACTGAATATATCCTTTTCAGATCATGATGCAAAAAAAAAAACTACCTTCAATAAAAGGCCATGAAAACATATATCAAAATGTATAAGATGCAGTCAAAGCAATACTTAAGGGTAAATCTTTATCTCTAAACACATCAATAAAATTGAGAGAGCAGATCCATTAATTGGGCATGCAATTAATAAAAAATAAATTAGAAAAAGAACAAATTAAAAATTCCTAATTAAACAACAATTGGAAATTCTGAAAATCAAAGTAGAGATAAATAAAGTTGAAACTAAAGAAAAACAAGGTAATAAATAAAAATAGGAATTAACTTTAAGGGAAAAAATAAAATCAATAAACAATTGGTTAATTTGATTTAAAAAAAAAAGAAAGAAGAGAACCAAATTATCAATATCAAAAAGGAAAAAGGTGAATTCACCACCAATGAAGATGAAATTAAAAGAATTATTAGAAGTTATTTTGCCCAATCATATGCCAATAACTTCAACAATCTAAGTGAAATGGATGGATATTTAAAAAATGTAAATGCTAGATTAAAAGGACAAGAAATAGAATGCTTAAATAACCCTGTGTTAGTTAAAGAAATTGAAGAAGCCTTCAATGAATTTCCTAAGAAAAAATTCCCAGGACCAGATGGATTCATAAGTTAATTCTACTAAACATTTAAAGAACAATTAATGTCAATACTATATTAACTATTTGGAGCAATAGGCAATGAAGGAGTCTTATGAAAATTCTTTTATGATGCAATATGGTGCTGATACCTAAACGAGGAAGAGCAATAACAGAGAGAGAAAACAATATAGAACAATTTCCCTAATTAATATTTAAAATAAAACACTGTCATGGATATTATAGAAATATGTCACAAAGATCATATACTGTAACCAGGTGGGATTTATACCAGGAATATAGACCTGGTTCAATATTAGGAAAACTATCATAATTAATTGATCATTTTCAATAATATAACAAAAACTGTATGATTATATCAAAGCATGTAGAAAAAAAATATTTGAAAAAATTGTACCACCTATTCCTATCAAAACACTAAAAAGCATAGGATTCAGGGCAGCCAGGTAGCACAGTGAGTAAGAGCACTGGCCCCAGAATCGGGATGATCTGGGATCGAATCTGGGCTCAGACACTTAGCACCCACCTAGAAACACCTGGCAGCGTAACCTTGAGCAAGTTACTTAACCCCAATTGCTTAAAAAAAGCATAGGATTCAATGGAACCTTTCTTAAAATAAGTAAAGTGTATTTAACACCAAGAGCAAGCATTATCTGCAATAGGGATAAGCAAAGTCTTTACAATAACATCAGAGGTAAAGCAAGGATGCCCATTATCATGACTATCATTTGATATTGTACCAGAAATGCTAGCTATAGCACTAAAATATGAAAAATAAATTGAAGGAATAAAACTATGCCATGAGGGAAAAAAAAACTATCATTGTTTAAAGATGCTATGATGTTACTCTCAGAGAATCCTAGAGAATCAACTAAAAACAAAAGCTAGTTGAAACAATTAAAAACTTCAACAGAGTTGCAGCATGCAAAATATACATTATCAGCATTTCTATATTCTACCAAAAAAACAAAAACAAACAAACAAACAAAAAAAAAACCCCAGCAGGGAGAGCTAGAAAGAGAAATTCCATATAAAGTAACTGCAGGCAATGTAAAATACGTGAGAGTCTACCTGCCAAGACAAACCCAGGGATTCTGTGAACATAATTATAAAACATTTTACACGAATAAACACATCTAAATAATTGGAGAAATATTGCTTATGGAAAGGATGAGCCAATATGATAAAAATGATAATTCTGCTTAAGTTAATTTACTAGTTAAATTCCATATCGGTCAAACTAGCAAAAAAAATTGTTTTATAGAAGTTGATAAAATAGTAATAAAATTAATCTGAAAGAATAAAATGTGAAGAATATTAAGATAATCAATGGGAAAAATGTGAAGAAAGGCAGCCTAGTAGTACCAGTTTTCAGATTCTATTACAAAGCAGTAATTCTGAAAACAATCTGTTACTGGCTGAGAAATAGAGTGGTGAGTCAGTGGAATAGATTAGTACATAATACATGGTAGTAAAAGGAGATAGTAATCTAGCATTTGATAAACCCAAAGATCCAGATGTTAGGGTTAGAACTCAACCTTTGACAAAAATTGCTGGGAAAGCTAGAAAGTAAATTGGCAGAAACTAGGCATAGAGTAACATCTCACACTGTTACCAAGATAAGGTCAAAATGGATAAACAATTTAGACATAAACAGTGATATAATAAAATTGGGGGAGCATAGGAAATGCATCTGTCAGATCTATGGATAAGGGAAGAGTTTATGTCTAAACAAGAGATAAAGGGGATTTTTTATAGGAAATAAAATAAACAATTTTTATTACATGAAATAAAAAAAAGCTTTTGTACAAACAAAACAAATGCATACAAAATAAGAAGCAAAATAGAAAACTGTGAAAATGTTTTTTTTAAGCAAGTGTCTCTGAAAAAGGTTTCATCTATCAAATATTTAGAGAACTGAGCCAAATTTATAAAAATAAGAGCCATTTTGCAGCTGACAAATGGTCAAAGAGTATGAACAGATAGTTTTTAGAAAAATAAATCAAAGCTATCAATAGTAGCATGAAAAATGCTCTAAATCATTACTGATTAGAGAAATACAAATTAGATCAACTCTGAGATACCTCCTCATACATATCAGATTGTTGATATTGTATAGCAAAGTAATGTAGGGCATGTCCAACTCTTTGTGTACCTATTTGGAATTTTTTAGGCAAAGATATTGAAGTAATTTGCCATTTTATTCCCCAGCTTATTTTGCAGATGAGGAAAATGAGGCAAAAAGGAAAAACTGATTTACCCAGGTTCACACAATTAGCAAGTGTCTAAGGTTAGACTTGAACTTAGTAAGATGAATCTTCCTGATTCCAGTACCAGCACTCTATTCATTGTGCCACCTAGCTTCCCAAGAGGTTTGGCTAACATGACAGAAAAGGAAAATGACAAATGCTGGAGGAAATGTAGAAAAATTGGTACACTAATGCACAGTTGGTGGAGTTGTGAACTAGTTTAACCATTCTTGAGAACAATTTGAAATTATGCCCAAATGGCTATAAAAATGTGCCTACCATTTGATTCCACAATGACCCTACTAGGTCTATAATCCTCAGAAATCAAAAAAGGGAAGCAGAAAGCTGGGGAACAATTTTTACAGCCAGTGTCTCTGATAAAGGTCTTATTTCTAAAACACATAGAGAAGAACTGGGTCAATTTTATTAAAATGCAAGTCACTCCCCAACTGATAAATGACCGCAGGATACTAATAGTTTTCAGATGAAGATATTCAAGTTATCTATAATCATATTAAAAAAAGATATCAATAACTACTGATTGGAGAAAAGCAAATTCAAATGATTCTGAATTGTTACCTCAAACCTATCAGATGGGTCAACATGACAGAAAAGGAAAATGATAATAAATGTTGAAGATGTGGGAAAATTAGAACACTAAATGCATTGTTGGTGAAGTTGTGAATTGATCCAACCATTCTGCAAAGCAGTTTGGAACTATGCCCAAAGGGCTATAAAAATGTGCATACCCTTTGACTCAGCAATACCACTTCTAGCACTGTATCCCAAAGAGATAATAAAAATGGAAAAAGGACCCACATGTACGAAAATATTTATAGCAGCTTTTTTTGTGTGGTGGCTAAGAATTGGAAATTAAGTAGATGCCCATCAATTGGGGATGACTAAACAAGCATAACCATAACAACAAAAGACCAAACAACTCTAAACTGACTATATTTTGAGTGACAGGATATTATTTATTGTCAATGTGGGTGTCATTTCTGAACCAACTGCCTATGTACACTCAGACCACCAGCTGGTCTGATAAATATTAATACAAAAACAGGAGACAATAAAAATGAAGAAAAGAATGCTTTGTACTCTTAAAATAATTCCAGTTTTATCCAATTAAATGAGATTTTGATGTTCCAAAGACTTAAAAAGAATGGTAAAGCTGATATAGATTATAACTTTTTAAAAAAGAAATTTAAGTACTGTAAATCAACTGTCACAATGAGAAGAGCAAAAGAACTAAGAAATCCTCCAGTATAAGACATTTGGTATCTTTGCCAAATGGAGAGATACGGAAGCTAAAGGCAATACTGGTTTAGAATACAAACTTGTAATTTAATTTGGAATATAAAATTATGAGAAAAAAATGGAGTTAAAAAAAGTTTAAAGAAGACAGTGAGGAGCCCAATTAATCAAATTCATCCTAAAGAATTTTAAGAATGAAGCTGTAAGGAGTACAGGTAGATAAAAAAGAAATAAATAAAATAAAAAAAGGTTCATACCAAATTACTTTCACAGTCAAGGGCAATGATACTGAAATTTTTGGACTCTAATGCCACATCTCATGTGCTGTAGGAGGAAGTGGAAATGATTTTGGAGAAAGTAAAGATGGGACCATCAACTAGACTAACCTGAACATGCAAAAAAGAGATAAGAAATATTGGCGAAATAATTTTGAAGATTTTATGGATGATTCTCCAGGTAACTGAAAGAGAATGTCAAAGCTATGGAAATCTCAGACTTCATTATTATGGAGAAAAGAAGTGAACGGAAAAATTTTAATAATTATTGGCTCATATAGCTACTCTCATCTATTCAAATTCTTAAATAAAAATCTACATATTCATTAAAATCCTTTATAAAGGTCTAAGAAAGCAATAAGGAAACTTTGGCCAATGGCATTCTGCTGCCATTCTCACCTTTTCAATCACACAATTGACTGAAAAGTGTAGAGATTACAGAATCCCACTATGCTTATTGTTTGTTGACAATAAGAAGGTATTTGGCAAAGCAAAATGCTTTCTAAAAAAGCTGTCCTCTGGCAGACTGCTTTTCATGCATAACAAAATTATACAACATTCCTCCAAAGGTATATTAACTGGTAACTTTATTCAATGGTCCTCTGAATATATCAGGTGATGCATTAAACAGAGAGCTATGCTTGTCAACAGTGTTTGCCACAGTTAAGGAAGATGTCCAATATACAGTCCAAATTGAAGGGGGATTTCCTATAGCTGATGAATTCCTTCAGGTGCTTCTGTTCAAGATTGGTTTTGTGGTGATTATATCAAGACCTAGAACATTATTGAATCTCATAAATGATGTCCATAATCAGCCAAAAGATTGGACATACCAAGAAAACACCAATTGAATGAAGGATATTTATTGTTTAGGTGATGATATGCAGTTGGATGGACAAACCATAAGGCAGGTCAAAAAGTAGATAAAAATTAAGAAGGTACTGAAATGGTATAATGAACCAGACCCAAAATTAATGGGAAGAAGAAAATCTGCTTCATTGTTTTTGGGAAAGTGCACAGTTCTTTTAATGGCCCTAACCTTCTCCTCCCAAAAACTATCTTTTTTTTGCCTTTTTCGAGGGTAATTGGGGTTAAGTAATTTGCCCAAGGTTACATGGCTAGTTTTTTTGTGTGTGTGGGTGTTAAGTGTCTGGAATCAAACTCAGGTCCTCCTGATTCCAGGGCCATTGGTTTACTCACTGCACTACCTAGTGTAACAGGAATGTAAATTTTGAAGATCTTCCCTGCCCCTAGGCTAAAATGCACCTGGAGCCTGGGGTGGGAGGCTTGTTTTTCAGTAGATACTTCTTGATTGGCCAGTGAGTCAATAAGGTTGTTACATTCTCTGAGCCAGGAGAAGGCTATATAAGCCCTGATGTGTAGCTTTGTTTTGGGGGCTCACTTTGAGAAGTGTTCTGTGATTTGATCAGATGAAACTCTGGAGAGCCGTTGTCCAGAGCCCCCCGGCTTTGAAACCCAGATGTTGTTTGGTATGGATGTAATGGTTGGACAGTTTGGAAATCTGTCTACTTGATCTGTTTTTGTCTTGATAATTTTGTCTGTATACTTTGAAGTTTGGGGTGCTGACCCTTTTCCCCTGAACTAGGCGAATGATACATATCTGACTGATTAAAATAAGCTTGTTAACCCATTTTGAGTTGCTTTCCTTTATCAAAGCAGATCCAAGAACCTGTGTTGGTAGCAAACCCTGAGGACGCTTGGGGTGCTTGCTGCTACACCTAGCCACCCCTGAACTATCTTATTTTATGAAAAATATTTTGTTTTTAGTTTTCAACATTAACTCCTATGAGATTTTGAATTCTAAAATTTCTCCCTCTCTCTTCACTCTTCTCTCCCCAAGACAGAGTGCAATCTGATATGGGATATTCATGTAGTCATATTAAAAATATTTCCACATTAGTCATGTTGTAAGTAAGAATTAGAAACAAAGAAAAAGACCATCAGAAAGAAGAAACAAAAAAAATAGTATGTTTTGATCTGCATTAAGACTCCATAGTTCTGTCTCTGGATATGGATAGCATGTTCCATCATTAATCTTTGGGATTGTCTTAGATCCTTGTATTGCTATGAAGAGTTAGGTCTATCAAAGTTGATCATTACAAAATGCTACTGTTATTGTATACAATGTTCTTTTGGTTCTGTTTACTTCACTCAGAATCAGTTCATGTAAGTCTTCCCAGGTTTTCTTGAAGTCCAGTTGTTCATCATTTCTTATGAAACAACAGTATTTCATTACATACACACACACATATACCACAAATTGTTCAAATTCTTGCCCTCCAACAAGAGTTCCTAAAGACATTTTTTTTTTTACGTATGGGTCCTTTTTCCATTTTTATGATCTCTTTGGGATAGAGACCTAGAAGTGGTATTACTGGGTCAAAGGGTACACACAGTTTTATAACCCTTTGGCCATAGTTCCAAATTGCTCTCCAGAATGTTAGATCAGTTAACAGCTTCACCAACAATGCATTAGTGTTCCCGTTTTCCCACATCTTCTCCAACATTTATCATTTTCCTGTTTTGTCATGTTAGTCAATGTGATAGGTATGATGTGGTACATCAGAGTTGTTTAATTTGCATTCCTCTAACCAATAGTGAGTTAGAACTTTTTGCATATGTAATGGAAATGCAAATTTAAAGATCTTCCCTGCCCCTAGGCTAAAGTGCACCTGGAGACTGGGGTGGGAGGCTTGTTTTTCAGTAGATACTTTTTGATTGGCCAGTGGGTCCAAAAGGTTGTTACATTCTCTGAGCCAGGATAAGGCTATATAAGCTCTGATGTGTAGCTTTGTTTTGGGACTCACTTTGAGAAATGTTCTGTGATTTGACCTCAATTCTGGGAAGCCATTGTTGAGAGTCCCCCGGCTTTGAAAAACCCAGATGTTGATTTGGTATGGATATAATGGTTGGACAGTGTGGAAATCTGTCTACTTGATCTATTTCTGTCTTGATAGTTCTGCCTGTATACTTTGAAGTTCGGGGTGCTGACTTTTCCCCTGAACAAGGTAAACGATATATGTCTGACTGATTAAAGTAAGCTTGTTAACCCATTTTGAGTTGCTTTCCTTTAACAAAGCAGATCCAAGAACCTGTATGGGCAGCAAACCCTGAGGACATGCTTGGGGTGCTTGCTGCTACAGCATATGACTATAGATGGCTTTAATTTCTTCATCTGAAAGCTGCCTATTCATATCCTTTGACCATTTATTAATTGGATAATGACTTATCATCTTATAAATTTGACTTAGTTCTCTCTATGTTTTAGAAATGAGGCCTTTATCAGAGACACTAGCTATAAAAAAATATATTTCCTAGCTTTCTGATTTCCTTCTAATATTAGTTGCATTGGCCTTATTTGTGCAAAATCTTTTCAATTGAATGTAATCAAATTTTCTGCTTTCCATTTTATAATGTTTTCTATCTTTTCTTTGGTTGTAAATTCTTCATTCTCCATAGATCTGACATTCAAATTATTTCTTGCTCTCCTAATTTGTTTATAGTATCAGTCTTTATATTTAAATCATGTACCCACCATAACCTTATCTTGGTATATGGCACAAGATGTTGATCTATGCCTAGTTTCTGACATACTATTTTCTAGTTTTCCCAAAAGTTTTTGTTAAATATTGACTTCTTATCTCAGAAGTTGGATTCTTTGGGTTTATCAAACAGTAGTTTGCTATGCTCATTGACTACTGTTTCTTGTCTATGTAACCTATTCAACTGATACACCACTCTATTTCTTAGCCAGTGCCAATTAGGTATAATGATTGCTGCTTTATGACAGAATTTATGATCTGGTATGGCTAGACAACCTTCCATTTCTTTTCATTATTTCCCTTGATATTCTGGACCTTTTGTTCTTCCAGATGAATTTTGCTATTTTTTTCTAGCTCTATCAAATAATTTTTGGTAGTTTGATTGGTATAGCACTGAATAAGTAAATTAGTTTAGATACAATCTTCATTTTTATTATATTAACTAGGCATATTCATGAGCAACTATATTAACATACAGAAATGCTGATGATTTATGTGGGTTTATTTTATAGTGTGCAACTTTGATAAAGTTGTTTGTTATTTCAAGTTGTTTTTTTTTTACTTAATTCTCTAGGATTCTTTAAGTATATCATCATATCATCTTCAAAGAGCTATAACTTAGTTTCTTCTTTGCCTAGTCTAATTCTTTCAACTTCTGTATCTTCTCTTATTTCTAATGCTAGTGTTTCTAGTACCATATTGAATAACAGTGGGGATAATGACATCCTTGTTTCATCCTTGATCTTATTGGAAATACTTCTAGCTTATTCTCATTGCATACAATATGTACCAATGGTTTTGGGTAGATGCTACTTATTATTTTAAGGAAGGCTCCATCTATTCCTATGCTCTTTAGTGTCTTTTTTTTTTTTAATAAGAATGGGTGCTGTATTTTGTCAAACACTTTTTCTGCACCTATTGAGACGATCATATGGTTTTTACTAGTTTTGTTGTTATGATCAATTATACTGATAATTTCCCTAATATTTAACCAACTGTGCATTTGTAGTGTAAATCCTACCTGACCAAAGTGTATTATTCTCATTATAAATAAAATACTGTATTTTTTAAAATTTTGCATCTATATTCATTAGAGAAATTGGTCTGTAATTTTCTTTCTCTGTTTCAGCTCTATCCAGTTTAGGTATCAGTACCATACTTGTGCTATAAAAAGAATTTGTGAGGACTCCATCACCAATTTTCCCAATTAATCTATATATTATTGCCATTAGTTTTTCTTTAAATGTTTGATAGAATTCACTTGGAAATCCATCTGTCCCTGGAGATTTTTTCCTAGGGATTTTCATTGATGGCTTATTCAATTTTTTTTTTTCTGAGATGGGGTTATTTAAGTATTTTATTTCTTCTTTTGTTAATTTGATCAATTTATTATTTTTGCAAATATTTCTCCATTTCAGTAAGATTGTCAAATTTATGGGCATACAGTTGGGTAAAATAAATCCCAATTGTAGTTTACATTTCCTCTTTATTGTTGGTGAATTCACCCTTTTCATTTTTGATACTGGTAATTTGGTTTTCTTCTTGTTTTTTTAACTCAAATTAACCAAAAGTTAATCTATTTTATTTATTTTTTCATAAAATCAGCTCTTAGTTTTATTTATTAGTTAAGTAGTTTTCTTAATTTCTCCTTTGGTTTTCAGAATTTCTGATTTGGTATTTAATTGCAGATTTTTAATTTTTTTCTATTTTTTTCAGTTACATGTCTGATTCATTAATCTCCTCTTCCTCTATTTTATTCATGTAAGAATTCACAGATATGAGATTTCCTCTACAAATTATTTTTGCTTCATCCCATAAGTTTTTATATATTGTCTCATTGTCATTCTCTTGAATGAAGTGATCGATTATTTCTATGATTTCTTGTTTGACCCACTCATTCTTTAGGATTAGATTATCTAGTTTCCTATTAATTTTTAGTCTATCTTTCCATGGCCTTTAGTTACATATAATTTTTATGCCCTCATTATCTGAAAAGGATGTGTTTAATATTTCTGCCATTCTTCACTGGATTGTGAGGTTTTTATGCCCTAGTACATGGTCAATTTTTGTGTATGTACCATGTACTTTTGAGAAAAATGTGTGTTCTTTTCTATCCCCATTTAGTTTTCTCCAGAAGTCCACAATATCTACTTTTCTAAAATTTTATTCACCTCCATAACTTCTTGTTTATTTTGAGGTTAGATTTATCAAGTTCAGAGAGAGGGAGGTTGAATTCCCCTACTAGAATAGTTTTGTTATCTATTTCTTCCTGTAACTCCCTTTTCCTCTAAGATTCTGGATGCCATATCACTTGGTGCATATATGTTTAGTAATGATATTACTTCATTATCTATGGTGCCTTTTAGTAGAATATAGTTTTCTTCCTTATCTCTTTTGATTAGATCTATTTTTTTTTTGCTTTTGCTTTGTCTGAAATTAGGATTGCTACTCCTGCTATTTTTTAACTTTACTTAAAGCATTGTTTATTCTACTCCAGTCCTTTACCATTACCCTTTGTAATGGCAAGCAAAATAGAATTTTTTTGTTGTTTTTCTGGATTGAGTTTTAACTAAGCAAGTGCCTTTGAGCCTCACCTTTGACTGTATCAAGAGTCTTTGATTGGAAACAGTGTATATTGTATTGTTCTTAATAAGCCTAAGGGTGTTTGGAGATCTTTCCTGCCCTTGATAAGCCCAAGGTAATTTGAAGATCTCCTTTGCCCCTTAATAGGATGAATGTAACTACATGGGAGCCCATGGTGGGTGGAGCTTGCAAAAAGGGTGGAACAGGAAGGAGCAGATAAGAGCATGAGCAGAGCTTGGAGCAGGTAGAACTGAGAGAGAGAATGTTTGTGACATTGGTGCTCTGTTGTTCTGTGTTGATTTGTCAGACAGAAGTCCAGTCTGTTGTTCTATACTGGCTTCTTAGAAAGTGAATTGAGATGATAACACTGGCAACGTGTGTACATATTGGTGGAAGCCTTTTAAACTTTGTTTTCCAAGAAACAGAAACTGTGAAGTGCTCAGAGTGGAGAAATCTCTGTGAGCTGAGGCATGAAATAGGGGCAGATTACTGCCTTAGTGTGAATCCAAGCAAGAGTTGGGAGAGTTCAGCCTGTGGAGGAGGAGCCTGGCATTTGGAAGTCAGCCTCAACATAAGATGAAAGAGACCTTTACTTGGATACTCTGTATTGACTGATGACAGTGTAACTTACTGTGACCTAGAGGAGAATGCTGTTTGTACTTTCTGTCTCCTCCCCCTCCCCCAACCAAAGATGATTGGCTTAAGGATGATTGGAAGCCAGCCTGGAATCAACCTAAAAGAGGACTTTACTTGGACACTCTGTATTAACTGAGGAATTGTGACTTACTGTGAGCTGTGGGGGGGAGGGGGGGAGGAGATGGTATTTGTATTTACTAGTACACCTTAAAGATGACTATAAGATATACTGAATGATATGTTTTGTTTAAGACAAGACTATGTGACCACCTTAGTAATAAGTTATGCTCCGTTGTTGTGAATACTATGCTCTACTTTCTTGAATATTATGCTTTAATTTACTGCTGAATAAATAGTTCATTATATTTTGCGATTAGACCCTTAAAGTTATTCATAGAAGCAGTCCTTATGATAGCTGCTCATGATTGGCTTTATACCTGTGTGTATCCTCCAGTTTCAAAGGTGTTTCTTGTAAACAACATATTATTGGATTACAGTTTTTTAATCCATTCTGCTATCTTCTTCCATTTTATGGGAGAGTTCAACACATTCATATTCAGAGTTATGATTAGTATCTGTGTCTTCCTCTCCACCTTATTTCCCTTCCTCTGTTTATGCTTTTATTTCTCCCTTTTCCCTTTCTCTCCTCAAAACAGTTTTTCTTTTGACCACTGCCTCCCTCAGTCTTCTGTCCCTTCTTTCAACCCTTTTCTTTCTTTTTTCCCTTAGTACTTCTTCCCTCCATTCTAACCACCCCTTTCCTTTTCTTTCCCCTTTCCCTTCCTACTGCCTGTAGGGCAAGTTAGATTCCCATACCTAACTGAGTATGTTATTCCCTCCTTGAGCCAAATACAATGGGACTAAAATTCAAACAATGGTCATCTCCATCTCTTCTTTTCCTCTACTATAATATGCTTCTGTGTCTCTTCATATGATATATTTTGCTCTTTCCGACCTCCTCCTTTCCTCTTCTTCCATTACAATCCATTTTAATCCCTTAATTAGATTTTTTTTTATCATCACATCAGTTCATTGATACCCACACCCTTTTAAATGTCATATTAAAGATACAATTCTCAAGATTTACACATATCATCTTCCCATATAGGGATGTAAACAGTTTACCCTTATTCAATAACATGTTTTTCCCCCTTTTTACCTTTTTATGCCTCTCTTAAGTCTTGTATTAGAAGATAAAAATTTCCATTGAGCTCTGTAAGGGTTATGGGATTTAAAGATCTTCCATGACCCATTGGACTTGCTGATGTAGCAGGAAGGGGTGGGGCAAGAGGAAGCGGAAGCCAAGCTAGAGTTCCTGTAGTGACTAGCAGTGGCAGCGACAGCAGGAGCGGCAGTGGTAGTGGTAGTGCTGAGGTGGAGGTGGAAGCGCGAACCCCTTTTTTGAGCCAGCCAGAATTTCTGCTAAGGACTCCTGCTGAGGACTGCCAGGGGCCGGAGCTGCTGGGAGCATACTTCCTGGATGCTGAGTAGTTGCTGTGAGTGGGGAGAGGAAGACCCTTGCCTGAGGTAGCCTGTTCTGTTTTAAAGGCTTGAGAATGTGGGTGCTTTCTACTTTATCTACCTGTGCCAATTTCATAACTACTCTGATGGCTTTGACTTTCTGGTTTTGGGACTCAGTCATTTGGTGTTTTAATAAATGTTCTAGCTTTATCTCCCACATAGCAAGCCTGATATATTTTGTGATTAATAACCACATCAGCATATTTGTAATTGCTGTAGGCATTGTGAATATTGCATTTCTGATATAAGCTCTGGTCTCATCAGGAAGGTCTGGAAGAACTGTATTTCACTGAATTTCCATCTCCTTGCCTAAAAGTTTATGCTCAATTTTGCCGAGTAGTATATCCTTGGTTGTAGTCCAAGCTCCTTTCCCTTATGAAATATCATATTCTAAGATCTCTGAACTTTTAATGTAGAAGTTGTAAGGCCTGTGTGATCCTGATTGTAGTTCTACACTATTTGAATTGTTTCTCTTTGGTTGCTTGCAGTATTTTCTTCTTGAGCTGATAATTCTGGAATTTGACTACAATGTTCCTTGGAATTTTCAATTTGGGATCTCTGGTTCTAGGATCTCAGGGCAATTTTTCTTGATAATTTCTTGGAAAATACTTCCCATGCTTTTTTCCCTCATGACTTTCTGGTAGACCAATAATTGTTACATAATTTCCCCTGGATCTATTTTCCAGGTCAGTTGTTTTTCCAATATTTTATGTTTTTTTTTCTATTTTTTCATTCTATAGATTTTGTCTAACTGATTCTTGATACCTCTAAGAGTCATTAGATTCTACTTGCCCAATTCTAATTTTTAACAAATTGTTTTGTTCAGTTAACTTTTGTACCTCCTTTGCCATTTGCCCAATTTTAGTTTTTCGGGAGTTATTTTCTCCACTTAGGTTTTGTACCTCTTTAACCATTTGACCAATTGTTCTTTTTAAGGAACTATTTTCTTCAGTGAATTTTTTTTCCATTTTATCAATTGTATTTTTAAAATAATTGTTCACTTTTTCTTCTACCTGTCTAATTTGAGATTTAAAATCATTTTTGAGTTCTTCCAAGAATGCTTTTTGTAATTGAGACCAATTCATATTCCCTTTTGACGTTTTGGATGTGCATAAAATGTCAATACTCTTCTGAATTCATATTTTTATCTTTCCCGTCTCCATAGTAAGAATCTATGGTCTGTTTTTTTTAGTGTGTGTGTGTGTGTGTGCATCTATATCTATATCTGTATCTATATCTATATCTATATCTATCTATCATCTATCTATCTATCTATCTATCTATCTATCTATCTATCTATCATCTATCTATCTATCTATCTATCTATCTATCTATCTATCTATCTATCTATCTATTTTAAACATTTGATTTTAAAACTTTGAATTCCACATTCATTCCTTTCCTCCCTTGTCACCCACCCTTACTGGAAAGATAAACAATTCAATATAGTTTGTACATGTGTACTATGTGTAGCTATGCAAAACATTACCATAATGTAAAATTTCCATATTGTAAAAGACTGACTATATTTCCCTCCCTCCTATCACACCTCCCACTTGTTCTATCCTTTACTTTGATTGTGTCGCTTTTCAAAAGTGCGTGCTTCCAAGTTCCCTCCCATCATCCTCCCTCTCATCCCCTACTCCCCTACTCTCCTATAGGGTGAGATACCCTATTTAGTGTGTATGCTATTCCCTCCCTAAGGCAAATTCAATGAGAATAAGGTTGACCCATTCCCTTTTCCCTTCATGTTCTTCCCATCCATTTTAACAGTTTTTCCTTGCCTCTTCTATATGAGATAGTTTACCCCCATTCTATCTCTCCCCATCTACTCCCATTATATTCCTCTCTCACCTTTTAATTTCACCTTTGAAGTATCATCTCTTCCTATTCAATTGGTCCTGTGCCCTCTATCTACGTATACCTGTAAACATATATACACATACTCACATATGTATTCATATGCCCATATACCCTCCTATATAAACATATATATGTATGTGTGTTTATATACACACACACACACACACACGTATATACATGTCCATTCCCTTCAACTACTCTCATACTAAGAAAAGTTTCATAAGTTACAATTATCATTTTTCCATGTAGGAATATAAATAGTTCAACTTTGATAAGTTCCTTATGATTTCTTTTCCTTGTTTACCTTCTCATGCTTCTCTTGCTTCTTGTATCTGAATGTCAAATTTGCTGGTTTTCAATCAAGAATGCTTAAAAATCCTCTATTCCACTGAATGACCATATTTCCCCCTGAAACATGATACTCAGTTTTGCTGGGTAGGTGATTCTTGGCTTTAATCCCAGCTACTTTGACCTCTGGAATATCATATTCCAAGCCCTTCATTCCCTCATTGTAGAAGCTGCTAGATCCTGGGTTATCCTGAGTTTGTTTGCACAATACTGAAATTGTTTCTTCCTGGCTTCTTATAATATTTTCTCCTTGATCTGGGAATTCTGGAACCTGGCTATAATATTCCTAGGTATTTTCTTTTCAGGATCTTTTTCAAGAGGTGATTAGTGGATTCTTTCAACCTCTATTTTGCCCTCTGGTTCTAAAACATCAGGGCAAATTTCCTTGAGAATTTCTTGAAGGATGATTTCTAGGTTCTTTTTTTGATAATGGCTTTCAGGTAGTCCAATAATTTTAAAATTATCTCTCCTGGATCTATTTTCCAGGTCAGTGGTTTTTCCCATAAGATGTTTCACATTGCCTTCTTTTTTTCATTTCTTTGAATCTGTTTAATAATATCTTGATTTCTCATAAAGTCACTAGCTTTCATTTCCTCCAATCTAATTCTGAAGCAATGATTCTCCTCATTGAGCTTTTGAGATTCTTTTTCCATCTGGCAAATTCAGCTTTTTAAGGCATTCTTCTCCTCATTGGCTTTTTGAGCCTCTTTTGCTATTTGAGTTAGTCTGTTTTTTAAGGTGTTATATTCTTCAGTCAGGTTGTTTACTCTCATTTCATAATTTTCTTGCATCATTCTCATATCTCTTCCCAATTTTTCCTCCATTTCTCTTATTTGGTTTTCAAAATTCTTCTTAAGATCTTCTATGCCTGTAATCAGGTCATATTTTTCTTGGAAGCTTTTGGTGCAGGACTTCTGACTTTGTTGTCTTCCTTTTGTTCCATGCTTTGATCCTTCTTGTCCCACAAATAGGAGTGTAAGTTTTGATTGCTGTGCTTGTTTTGCTTCCTTTGCCTGCTCATGATTCCACTCAATTACTTGACTTTTGGGCTTTTTGTCACAGTAAGACTTTGCTACCAGATAGAGGAGCTTTGTCTCAATCGCTGGGGTTTTCTCAGCTGCCAAATATATTAGTTGGATGCCCTCTCTAAAGCCTCCACAAGCTCTGGCAAGCAGGTCACACACCCCAGGACCTCCACCCTACACCAAAATCCAGATCCAAGCAGGTTAAAGCAAGAGTGATTACCCCTCATACTGGTTGCTTGGTCCCCCTAAAATCTGCAGGCCAGGAGCTGAAGTTGCCATGTGGTAGTGGCTGCAGGGCCGCAGAACCTCAGCGGCTTCTCCCTCCAGGGGATAAAGTATGGACCGCACTCCCAAACTACCAGATACCAAAGTCCACATTGCACTGACCTCTCACTTTGTCTTAGCATCTATGTATTTATAATTCTGAAAACCACCTCAGCTGCTGGCAATCTGAAGTCCCTCCAGCCAGTGGCTAGTCAGGCCACCCTGAAGCTAAAACCTTGGGCTCTTGCAGGGCTGGGCTTGGCTTCCAGAGCACTGCACAGGCTAATTCATGCCAGCCCTCACTCAGTAGGAGGTTAGCTTCTCTGTGTCATTTTATGGGTTCTGTAGCTCCAAAGTTTGTTTAGAGTCACCTTTTACATGAATTGTAGGAGGTGGGAGCCAGAGCCACAAGGAATTCCTGTTTCTACTCTGCCATCTTGATTCTGCCCCTGGTCTTTGATTTTTCTCATTGTGATTTCCTTTTTCCTGACTTTTAAAGTGCATCCCTGATACTGAAGCAGAGAGGGCTCTGTCTCAAGTTTCTTGTGCTGTGACTTAGGGGCCTGGTAACTAGATTTGTGTGCTATGGATTCTGGTTCTGGCAAGCAGAAGCTACATAATGCTGGAGCTTACCAAGTGGTGAGCTGGAGCTGGCTGGTGTGTGCTGAGGCCAGGTGAAGTCTTTCTGCCTTTCCTGGGATTACATTTAAGCTTGCTGTGTGAGTTGTGGGGGAGGGGTAATCTGGCTGCTGGAAGTCTCCCTTTCCCCTAAGGCTATGCTAGAGCATGGTTTGGCTCAGCCACTGGTAGACATTTTCCCCCACTGGTATCTGCTAACTCCCCTGGCTGTGTGAAGGCACATCAGGTCCCTGGTGTTAGAGTTTGCTTCTTCTAACATCCTGGGGCTCAGGATCTACCACTGTTCCACTGAGGTGGGTCTTATTGCTGGCTTCCTGGAATGCTTCCTGTCCTATAGAGGTCCCATTCAGCCACAGCAAAAGGGACTTTTCCCATTAATCCCCATAGTCTCCCAAGCTAAGACTGCTGTACCCCTCCTTTCTACTGGCTCCACTGTTCCAGGATTTTTCCTTGGACAGTATTCTCTTGGTTTTTCAAGGTCAGCAAGGTAGCGTGAGAACAACTTATAGGTTACTCCACCATATTGATTCCTGGAATTTTTCTATATCCTGACTTTTAGAGTTGAACTTTCCTGCTTGAGCACTGATGGCACTGAGCTGGGGACCAAGGGTGTGGTCACTGGCTTTGTTTGCTGGGGCCTCAGGTGCTGGCAGCTTACCTGGTGCTGACCTTGGGTCCTAGTGGTGGTGTCTGGTATGTGTTGAGGCCAGGTGGGTTTTTTCTGCATTTCCCTGGGACTGATTTGAAGCACAGGGAGGCTTGTCTGCTGGAGAAGGCCTGCCCTGCCTGGGGCTTTGCTGAAGCATGTGGAGTTCCAGCTGCTGGAGGATGCCTGCCCACTAGGAGCTGCTCCAAAAGTCCAGTTGCTGTGGGCTACTTGCCACCCAACCTCCTCCCCATCTTCACCTGTGCACTTGGTGCTTCTCCAAGCTAAAGTCTTCTGGTTCCCCTGACTAAAGCACATGTGGGACCCCTTGGTGCTCACCTTTTATCTTGGTGAAATGGACCTTTCATGCTGATCCTCCAAATTTCCTGGACTAAGAGGCTGCTTCACCTCGTCTTTCTCCTGATCCCACTTTTCCTGGATTTTTCCTGGGACAGTTATTTTCTGTTTTTTTTTTTAAGAGGTCAAAATGGAGAGTGATAGTGACTATTGCTTACTCTGCCATCTTGGCTCCCAGTATTCTCATTCAGGACTATCTTCTTAACACGTTTTTTTTTTTTTGTTTTTTTTTTTTGATGATGATGTATGCTGGCCGTATGCAATATCAGAGTCTTTTAAGAATTGAAGTTAAAAGCGGAGCCAAGATGGCAGAGTAGAAGCATGACCTTCCCTCAGCTCCAGCTTCCACCCTCCCCAATCCATGTAAAAAGGGGAGTTGCAGAACTTTGGAGTTGCAGAACCCACAAAATGACACATACAAGCTAAGCTCCCGCTGAGGACAGCCTGGCAGGCCGGCAGGAATCCAGTACAGTGCTCTGGGAACCGAGCCCAGCCCCATGCCGAGGCTTTAGCCCCAGAGCAGGCCTGACCAGCCCTGGCCAGAGGGACTCCAGATCAGCAGCAGCTGTGGCCGTTTCCAGATTTATCAACACATAGACATAAAAGACAAAGTGAGAGGTCAGTACAGTCTGGACATTGGGACCAGTAAGTGGGAGTGCTTGGCTTTTACCCCTAGGGCAAAAAGCCAATGAGACACTGGTACAGTCAGCCAACACCATGAGGCAGCTTCAGCTCTTGGCCTTCAGAGTGTAGGGGGACCAAGCACCAGTCTGAGGGGTAATCGCTCTTGCTTTAACCTGCTTGGATCTGGATTGCAGTCTAGGGTGGAGGTTCTGGGGTGTGTGTCCAGCTTGCCAGAGAGTGTGGAGACCTCAGGGAGGGCACCCATCTAATACCTCCAGCAGCTGAGAAAACCCCAGCGTTTGGGATGAAAGCTCCCCTGTCTGGTCGCAGAGTCCTACTGTGGCAAAAAGCCCATAAGTCAAGTAATTGAGTGGCAAAATGAGCAGGCAAAGGAAACAAAGCAGACAGAAGATTCCAACAATACACTCCTATTTTGGTGTCAAAAAGGAGCAAAGCATGGAACAGGAGGAAAGCAGTGAAGTCAGATCTCCTGCACCAAAAGCTTCAAAGGAAAATACAAGCTGGTTACAGGCCATAGAGGACCTTAAGAAAGATTTTGAAAACCAAATAAGAGAAGTGGAGGAAAAATTGGGAAGAGAAATGAGAACAATGCAAGAAAATTATGAAATGAGAGTCAACAGCCTGACTGAGGAAAATAACACTTTAAAAAACAGACTGACTCAAATGGCAAAGGTGGCCCAAAAAGGCAATGAGGAGAAGAATGCCTTAAAAAGCCAAATTTGCCTGATGGAAAAAGAATCTCAAAAGCTCAAGTAGGACAATCATTGCTTCAGAATTAGTTTGGAGCAAATGGAAGCTAATGACTTTATGAGAAGTCAAGATGGTGCTAAACAGATCCAAACAAATGAAAGAATAGAAGGCAATGTGAAATATCTCATGGGAAAAACCACTGACCTGGAAAATAAATCCAGGAGAGATCATTTAAAAATTACTGGACTGCATGAGAGCCATGACCAAAGTAAGAACCTAGAAATCATCCTCCAGGAAGTTCTCAATGAAAACTGCCCTGATGTTTTAGTACCATAGGGCAAAATAGAGGTTGAAAGAATCTACTGATCACCTTCTGAAAAAGATCTCAAAAAGAAAACTCCTAGGAATATTATAGCCAGGTTCCGGAATTCCCAGATTAAGGAGAGAATATTACAAGCAGCCAGGAAGAAACAATTTGAATATTGTGGAAACACAATGAGGATAACCCAGGATCTAGCAACTTCTACCCTGAAGGATCGAAGGGCTTGGAATATGATATTCTGGAGGGCAAAGAAGCTGGGATTAAAACCAAGAGTCACCTACCCAGCAAAACTGAGTATCATGTTTCAGGGGAAAATATGGTCATTCAGTGGAACAGAGGACTTTCAAACATTCTTGCTGAAAAAACCAGAGTTGAATAGAAAATTTGACATTCAGATATAAGAAGCAAGAGAAACATGAGAAGGTAAACAGGGAAAAGGAATCATAAGGAACTTATCAAAGTTGAACTATTAACATTCCTACATGGAAAAACAATAATTGTAACTTATGAAACTTTTCTCAGTAGTTGAAGGGATTAGAAATATATATATTTGTCTATATATGAGGGTATATGGGCATATGAATACATATGTGAATGTTTGTATATATGTTTACAGGTATACATAGATAGAGGGCACAGGTCCAATTTTACAGGAAGGAATGATACTTAAAAGGTGAAATTAAGAGGTGAGAGGAATATAATGAGAGGAGATGGGGAGAGACAGATTGGGGTAAACTATCTCATATAGAAGAGGCAAGGAAAAATGGTTACAATGGAGGGGAAGAATAGGAAGGCAAAAGAGAATGGGTCAACCTTATTCCCATTGAATTTGGCTTGAGGAGGGAGTGAAATACACACTAAATAGGGTATCTCACCCTCCAGGAGAATGGGGGGGAAGGGCATAAGAGGGGGGATGATAGAAAGGAGGGTAGGCTT